>NC_048599.1:32786860-33046860 GCF_003668045.3 Cricetulus griseus | reverse complement strand
GGAAGTGTAGCGGTGTCTCAGAATAGAAATACATAAAGTAAGTAGGGACAACAAGATGGGTCTGCAGTTCAAGGCATGCACACACACAGACACATGGAAAGAGAGAGAGAGAGAGAGAGAGAGAGAGGGAGGGAGGGAGGGAGGGAGAGAGGGATTGTGGGATAATGTCATAAAAATGATGATTCTTAGAATACATTTGGAAAGTGTCCTTTAGTTCCTGACAAATGTTGCTTTACCTGCCATTCTCCAGCAATGCTGACCCCTCTGCCTACATAACCCACCTCCCTCCCCTTCTCTTCATTGTCACTCTTCATCTGAAGAGCCATAGTGTGTTTGAAATATTTAAAGTTATTGAAGTGCCTTACAGTTTTGCTTATGGCAATACCAATCAATTTCCCAAGAGTGCCGCTGTATCTTCGGCACTTAGAACAGGGGTGGGGCATAGTAGGTATGGAACAAACACTAAACTGAAGGCTTTCTGTTACACAGGGTAGAAGACCATGATGATCTCATGCCAATATTTTTGCACAATGACACCACTCTGAAAGAAATGTATGGTGAATACTTCCTGGCTGAACTAATAGAGGCCCAAGACGAAGAGAATCATGCTGTGGTGTGTGAGGTTGGTGACTGATCCTCTGGAGACATAGTGAAAGAAATGAGAGGAATGAGCCACCCTACTGCTCCCGGCTTGCTGAGCACTCCTAGAGCTGGCATATCCTTCCCTCCTGCATACCCTTCTAGAGGATGCCAGGCCAGAGTTATCCCTTTGTGACATCTTCTGAGGTGGCCAGACAGCTGTGGATTCTTTCCTTGTCTTTAGAAATAGGGACCAGAGATTTCAAGAAAGGACAAGATAATCCTATAGGGGTGAATATAGATTTCTGGACACCCCATGATGTCAGAGACCAGAGTTTAGACAACAGTGTTCTGCTGCCAAGAAGATTTCATTTGACTTGGAAAGTGATTTTATTTTACTTTTTTGAAATTGTTTTGATACAGTTTCACAGTTATAGAAAACTTAGAGGTGCAAATTCTACCTGGGTTTTTCCATATTTATTTTATCATTCTCTCTCTCTCTCTCTCTCTCTCTCTCTCTCTCTCTCTCTCTCTCTCTCTCTCTGTTTTTTGAGACAGGGTTTCTCAGTGTAGTCTTGGTTGTCCTGGAACTTGCTGTGTAGACCAGGCTGGTCTTGAACTCACAGGGATTCACTTGAGTGCTGGGATTAAAGGCGTGTGACATCACCACCCAGCTTACAATTCTCTTTATATCTATCTATTTGTCTATCTATCTATGTATCTATCTATGTATCTATCTATCTATCTATCTATCTATCTATCTATCTATCTATCTATCTATCATCTATTTCCCTCTCTTCCTCTTCCCTTTCTGTCTCTCAATTCATCCACCTGTCTATATATTTATGTGGAATCGTGTGAAGGTAAGTTGCAGTTATAATGCCCCACTTATGTTTATTTCTTAAAAACTAGAATATTTCCCCACCTAATTTGTAACAACAGTATGATGATCAAAGTCTTTCGATCCCACTTTCCCATCTGTAGACCTTAATTAGATTTTATTGATAGTCACAACAGTGTCCTTTATGGAAAAGGAAGTGTAGGTCATTTGTTGTATTTAGTGTCCTGCCTCTTCAATCTTTCAAAATTAAAAATAACTCCCTAACCATTTGTTATTTTTTCCAAAACAATGATTATTTTCAACCAATACAGACCAGTTATTTTCTCGAGTGTAATTTGTACTTGTTCAATGTTCCCTCATGATTTGATCCATATTACATATGATTAAGTTTAGTTGAATTAGTGGGAAATGTAAAAATTAGAAACCTGTATGTAACAATTGAAGCTTCTAGCTTTTCTAAGGAAACAGAGAATAAGCCTGGTATTTGGGGACTAAAGGAAAGAGCCCACATCTTTTGGTATGGCACTGAGAAACTCCAAGGACTACATTTCTCAAGAGACAGGAGGGAGATAATAAACCAGCTAGCCTTAGTGTGATCAGCCCAATTAGATGTCCCAGGTAGCTGGTGTCAGCACACCCAAGAGCTTCACGACCCCCTCCTCATTCTCTACTCACCTGTGGAGACATTCACCAAGGGTACACCTTCTTTACCTGCACCCCTCGGCTACCTGCCTACTAGGAGAAAGCCCTCCCTGATTTGCCTAGTGGGATTCAGATAGCTGGGACCAAATGCATAGAGGGATGTACTTGGTGTTGAATCTGCCCAAATATGCCTTCCTGAGACAGCAGAATCACCTTCTAATTTATGTCACTGCACTTGAGGCTTCCTCGTCCTTAAGAGTTGAAACTCCTGGAGTAGGAAATTCATGGGGTCTGCTTGGTGGTAGGGGAAAAACTGACTGTAATTGAAGCTTTGGTATATTAGAGAGCTATGCTAGTTTGGTTTTTGTCAACTTGCCACAAACTGGAGTCCCTTGGGAAGAAGGAACCGATTGAGGAGTTGCATCAGTCAGATTGACCTGTGGACATGTCTGCTGGGGAATTTTCTTGATTGGTGATTGATGTGAGAAGGTCCAGCCCACTGTGGTGATACCACCCCTGGACAGGTGGTCCTGGGTTCTCTGAAAAGCAAGGTGAGCAGGACACACCAGTAAGCATCCTTCTTCCTCCATGGTCTCTGCTCCAGTTCCTGCCTCAGCTGCCCTCTATGATGGGCTGTAATCTATCAATCATTTCTTCCCTCTCCTTCCCTAGTTGCTTTTGGCCAATGTTTTATCCCAGCAACAAAGAAAAACTGGGACAGAGACGATAGGGAGTGTATGATGGCACGATAGGGCCACACGAGCGAAGTCTTTTCTTACATGCACATGGCAGTCTGAGGAAAGTGTCTGGATGTAGTGGTCTGTACACTTGAGCTGGCTGGGGGTCCTTCTTGGGCTGAGGAAGTCCAGGTGACCAGGCCTCACACAGGCATTTCTGACCTAGTAGTTCTGGCAGGGGGGAGGGGGATAGGAGTGGGAGTGGTGGGATTCTGCCTTTCTCTAAGTTGCAGGGTGATGTTGTTGCTCAAGGGACTTGCATTTTATATTAAGGAACTGGAACACCTTCCCATTGGTCCTGGTGTAGTGTCACCCACAGCTAGAGTAGGTCTTCTATGAACTATAACTGCACAGCTCAACTTCCATGGTGAGAGCTGCTTTGCCAAGGAGGAGAAATCATGGGGAAGAGACTGATGAATTTTTTTTTTGTGTGTGTGTGGGGGGTTGAAATCTAGTATTTTTTTCTTTTTTAAATTTAAATTAGAAACAAGCTTCTCAGTTCTCTCTCCCTCCCCTCCTCCCCTGCCCCCACCCACCCCTATCCCAACCCCTTTCTGCTCCCCAGGGAGGGTGAGGCCTTCCATGAGGGATCTTCAAAGTCTGTCATATCATTTGGAGCAGGGCCTAGGCCCTCCCCTGTGTGTCTAGGCTGAGAGAGTATCCCTCTATGTGGAATGGGCTCCCAAAGTCCATTTGTATACTAGGGTTAAATACTGTTCCACTACCAGAGGCCCCAAAGATTGTCCAGGCCTCCTAACTGACACCCACAATCAGGGGATCTGGGTCAGTCCTATGCTGGTTTCCCAGCTATCACTCTCAGGTCCATGAGCTCCCCCTTATTCAGGTCAGCTGTTTCTGTGAGTTTTTCTAGCGTAGTCTTGATCCCTTTGCTCATCACTCCTCCCTCTCTGCAACTGGATTCCAGGAGTTCAGCTCAGTGTTTAGCTGTGGGTATCTGCTTCTGCTTCCAGCAGCTACTGGATGAAGAGCCTGATGAATTTTAGGGCTTGTGCTGGTGAGATGGCATGGAGGGTAAGGACACTTGCCCAGTCAATCTAGTGAATTGATGAAAAGGTGGAAGGAGAGAACCAGCTCCACACGGTTGTTCTTTGACCTCTGTATGTGTGTCTTGGCAAATGCATCCCAAAACACACACACACACACACACACACACACACACACACTGGTAAATAAAAAATTTAAAACCTCTGTAAAATAATAATTAATAAACATCAATTGAATAGAGTCCTGGGGTTCCCACCCATCCTGTTCATTAATAGAATCATAATTATGTTTTTGTTTGAAAATGGATATTTGACTTTGACTTTAAAAAGAGATTTCTATGCTGGTTTATTGAAAAGCATTGCAAGATTGGGATTTGCAATTTTGTTTCTGGGGTGATATTTATAGGGATTCATACACTCATTTCTCATTTGCTGAAACTGTGAGACCTCTTAAAGAATATTAGGTTTCTTGAAACTTGAAAGCAAATATTCTCTGTAAATAAGATGAGAAGTTCGGGGCTTGCTTTCACAAAAGGCCTCACAGACTTGGTGACTATGAGACTCTCCAAGGAGGCATTCAGACTTTGTGTCAATTTCATGTCAGCATTGTAATTCTTGCAATAATGAATAGAGAGTCAAATACTCCAAAATAGATGTGAGCAAAGGATTTGATTGACACCCACCTACCCACCCACCCACAAAAAGGGTTCAGAAATCGTCAGTGGCACATGAGAAGAAGTCATTTGGTATCTTAAGATGTCAGTTCCATTAGTCATTTGGGAAATTAAATCAAAAGCACAGTTAAGACAGTCATGTTGGTGCACATCTGGAATCCTTGTACTAGGAAGACTGAGGCAGTAGGAACCCAAGTACAAAACCAATGTAGGCTACTCTATTTCAAAACCAAAACAGAACAACAAAAACTACAGTGAGATCCTTTACTCCTAATAGGATTTTGGTAGCAATAACAACATCAATACTACTACTACTACTAATTAATAATAATAATGATGATAACATGCTGAGATGGATTGTCCTTTGTGACAGAGACTTATTAGAAGAGTTATTAATGTCATAGACACAGACAGATGGCAGCATGGTGAGGTCTATGAGGAGAGTTCTGGTCCAAGGTAGAGTACGGGGGACCCTTCTCTTAAGTTTCTGAGTGGGGAGTAGTGGAAAGAACATTGGAAAGTTCCTCTCTTTTACCCGAGTTGGCTGTTTTGTTGGAGTAGCCGGGGAGCCATAAGTGTTTAAAGTCCCTCATGTGGTTTTGGTGTGCAGTCTGGTTGATGGCTATCTTCATCCACTCAGTAGTGGTTTCTCTGGTGAAGGTGGGACAAATTGAAACAAACATGGGTATGCAGTTCTGAAGATGGGAGCTGGCCCTAAAACATAGAATCTGAGAAATTACATTGAAAAGATTCTAATTTATTAATTAAATTTTTTATGTTTAGATTTTTTTTACTTGTCCTTCAAAGACTTGCTTTCACATGTTCTCGGTCAGCCAGCCAGGAAGCATCTGGCCTGAACAACACCAGTTTGAAAAACTGGGTTTTTCCACAATCCCTGAAAACTACATGTGGAGCCTACATGAGGACCTCTGATCTTCCTGCCCAGTCTCTGTCCTGTGTAGTCCAGCCTTTGTTTGTAGGAGTCTTTTAGTTCTCTGGTTTTATTTAGGGTGTTAGTGACACACCCTAAATCCCCTGAGGAAGTCATTGACCACAGCTGTGGTGATCTCTTGTCTTGTTCTTTTTCTTGGTGTATTTCTTTCACTTTCCATGTAAACACTGAGGCAAAGAAAGCCACAGGTTGAAAGTAGCAATGCCAATCCTGTGATGTTGGTGTCCCTAAGAGGTGAAGAGGTCTAATACAATTTCCTACAAAGACTGCGCTGCCTTAGCCATCAGAACACAGATCTCAGTCAACGGCAAGGGCAGAGGCAGGGCCTGGGAACAGGAGCCAGGGAGGATATCTGACTGTAAGTAGAGCCACAGCTTATGTCTGAAGCCTTTCTGGGTTCAAGCTGAATTCTGGTCCTGCCCTCCCACCCCCACATGTGCCTATCCTATGTAGAAGTATGTTGGAGCCAATCTTGTTTAGCTTGAGAGAGCTAGCTGTTGTCAGGAACTTTACAAGCTATTTGCTGAACATAGCCGTCATTGAAACTTATGTAGGCTGTGGATGTAGCCCAGTGGGTAGAGTTCCTGTCATATAAACCCAGCACACACCTGTAATCCTTGAACTTGGAAGGCAAAGACAGGAGGATTAAAAGTTCAAGGTCACCCATAGCTAAATAGCTAGTTCAAGGCCAGTACATGTGACCCTGTCTCCAAAAAGCAACAAAATAAATTTGCAGTGTAAGAAATTATAGTAAATAAAGTTTAAAGGGTACAGTTGATTTCTTTTATTAGAATGTAGCTCTTGGGGGTTTTGTCTGTGATCTTCTCTAGTGGACATAATGTTTAAAAGCATGTCACCACATATCTCTTTCCAACTTCTCTACTCCATATTTGATGACATCACTTGGCAACTTGAAACTACCACAATGAAGTGTTTTACCATTGGCAAGCACTAAAAATCTGGGCATTTCTTCCCAACACTGAATTGGCATTTGCCAACATCTCATTTATCAGGGCAGCCACTACTGACCAGAGGTAAACCGGCAGACTACATCAAGTGTGCCTCTTCCCAACCCAGTGCAAGATAGTTTCAGGCTGTGCATGTGGAGTGCTTGAGAGCTTGGCTCGAGTTAGGAGAAAAGCCATTGACTTGCTAAAGAATTGTTGGCTTTTTTTGTCCTGTTTGCTGCTTTGGAGGAGTTTTGAACTGTGACTTTGCTGCAGGTTCCTTGTCATAACTGTACCTTGACATCTGGTGTTTACTCCAAGCTGAGATTTCAAGGAAGGGCAGTTGGAGGCCAAGGCAGCTCCTAGAGACAGATGGGCAGAGCGTCTGTTTTGGCACCATCCAGGACACGGGTAGCAGTGGTCCGAGAAAGCACCACTGACCTGCAGGCGGGAAAGAGCCTGCCAGGTTAGCCATGCACTTGGCATCAAGAGAAGGGGATCAAAGCCAGTAACGGTCACGGCGAGGACAAAAGCCCTCATTATGAAATATTGTCACCCAAAAAGGATGCCTGACTGCGGAGCTTTAGGGATGGAGTTATGAGTGTTAAAGCGCACATGTGTCTGTGAGTTAGACCTATTTGTGAAGACAAGGCAAGCTCACAGATGGTTTTCCAGTGACCTAAACCTTACCTGTGTCAAGAAGACAAGAAGACAAGAAGAGCAAAACCTCCAGTTTTGTCTGCCAGTGTGAGAAGACTTTGACAGCAGGAAACATCTCTGTCCACTGAACAATAACAGCAACCAATGTCTTTGTACTGTAAAAGTGACATGCACACCAACATACCCATGCCTAGTGCCACAAATTGCTATTTCAGAACAGTGAATCTCAAGGCAGCCATTTGAAAGAAACCCAAAGGACAGAGCAGACATGTCCACCATCCATCCTTGCTCTGCTGTTGTCTCTGATTGTGGGCTTTTCTAAGTTGTTACAATCCTAGCTGAGTGATGGGAATATAACAGGTTGTGGAATTGGAGAATGCTAAATCTTTGTTCCTAATGGCAAAACATGTTTTTCTCATTTTCATCAGAATGTGTGATCCATGCCATTTGAAATCAAATCCCAAACACAATGAGCCATTAGTGTAATAGCTCATTACTAACAGCGGTCTTATAAATAATACATTCTTATCATGCACATGCAGCTCGCCATGAAGCCAGCAAAAGGTATTTCAGGCCATGGAAGTTTCGCTGCGCCAGCACGGCTGTAGATTAGAAGGACATCTCCATGTGAACCAAGATGGATGCCAATTTTCCCTGCCGGGAGTGAGGCTGGCCGTCTCTTTCTGCACATATGGTAGATGGATTGGTTAATCAGCGTCTGCTGAGTCTTGGGCCTGAAATTATAGAGAAGCCAGACAACTGCAGCTACACAGCCTTTGTTCAGGAGTGCAAACAAGACAAACAATTACTTGTTATTTGGGAAAAAAATTAAAATGTTTATTTTGGACTTTCATTAAAGTGTCAATGGCTTTATAAAACAGCTGTGTAAATCAGCCTTTTATAGCAAGTATCATTTGGGGAGGGGTCCTATAAAGAAAGGAATATGCAAGGGAAATTCATTAAAAAAAAAGACTACTCAAAAATAAAGGGCATCTCGCATTTGTTTTTCAAGCACAAAAAAGTTATCAGAGATATAGTTTGCTGTCTGTCTTTTCCTGTATCATCAAGCACCCTTTGCCACTTGCTTCTCTGTTGTAGGATGTTGAATCATCGCCCATTTTGCGGAAATGAGCCTTCTTGGGAATGGGTGATACACAGTACTAGTGAGTCCACTTTCTAAATAGAATGGCTTTGTCACTCACTCATCTTCCTGGGAGTCTGTGCTCCTTATAAAAAAATTAAAAAAAATCATAGATTGAAATCATGGTCACCATTGCAAGAGTTTTACTACCCAGATGGCTATTTGTTTGTAGATCAGTCCAGACTTCTCAAAGCTGTTTCCCTTGAAATAACCTTCTTCACTTCTCCTCCTCCATGACCGATCAAGTGATAAATAAGGGTATCAAGAGACATAGAGGAGTTTCTCCCTATTAAGGTTCCCTGAATTGTGACTGTTCTCTAAGTTCGGGTATATCAGATGGGTCAGGAGCAACCCGCTTTACTAAGAGCCGTGCCTGATGTGTGGGAAAAGTCAGGGTGAGAAAAGTGTCTAGGAGGTCAGGGCTTATGGGTGAATAAAATGAAAAACACACTCCCACCTCCATCACACACACACACACACACACACACACACACACACACACACACACACCAAAAGACAAAACGCCAACTCACTAGCTGGTAGAGGGGTTGGAATAGGCAAGGTGGGGGGACTGCCTCAGAAAGAGGTATAGCATTTCAGTGTCTCCTCAAGAACAGTCTGGCAACTCCCCCAAGTTACTTCCCAATTGCTATGAGCATCCACAATGGTTCCTTGCTAGCTGTGCCTTTGAACATGTTCTATAGTCTATGCATTGCACTGGACACAAGAGCTACATTTGAAGACCCTTCCACCCTTAAATAACTCAATAGTGTCCTCCAAGCTACCAGTGGGTCACATGCCAAAAGCTAGTGGTAGACCCATAGCAATCATCACCTTAAGTCTGATAGGTGACTGCATTCTGGTGTTCCAGGTGGAAGGCAAGGCTGTCGGGTTCATGAGTGTGTGCTCCCACGTGAACTTGGCCCTGCTGCATGAATGCTTCGACCTGGGCCCTTTCCATGGATTTTGCTTCCCACATCCTGATGACATTCTGGAACCATCAAAAGAACCAAGTATTCAAGAAAGTCAAGGTACAGTGGCTATCCCAGGACATAGCAGAAAATTCAGCACATGTCTTACACACAGCTGTGCTATTTGCTGAAAGGGCATCTTAAATCTCTTCCAGTCCCATTTATGGAGTAAATCCACATGGTTATTGACATATTGGTGAAATTTGTGGGTCCAGGAACAAACCTGCACAGCTATAATTAGACATGGTTTACTTAAAGCTAAAGGTTCCCAAATCCAGGACTTTTGTTTACAGAATGGTCATTATTGCATATGTTATAGTGAAATAATTGCTAGCATTTTAGATTTTTCTTTTCTTCTTCTGTTTTTGTTTTTTTGTTTGTTTGTTTGTTTGTTTTTTTCAAGACAGGGTTTCTCTGTGTAGCTTTGGAGCCTGTCCTTGTACTCACTCTGTAGACCAGGCTGACCTCAAACTCACGAAGATCTGCCTCCCGAATGTTAGATTTTTATTTTCATTGCTGGAGATCAGCTTCAGAGCTTTATGCATATTGGATAAGAGCTCTATCTCTGGGCTATATCACTAGTGCCACTTTAGTTACACACACACACACACACACACACACACACACACACACAGAGAGAGAGAGAGAGAGAGAGACAGAGAGAGAGAGAGAGAGAGAGAGACAGAGAGAGACAGACAGAGAGAGAGACAGAGAGAGAGAGAGAGAGACAGAGAGACAGAGAGAGAGAGAGAACACCAGAATATAGTAAATAACTTCAGGAATTTAAGGGACTAGGGAAATATCTTAGTGGCAGACCAAGGGGTCTAGTATGGAATAGGTCCCCTAGGTTCAATCCCCAAAGCTTAAAAATTTAAATATTTAAAAAGCAAAAAATTTTGAAGGCTTGGTATGCTTTTAAACTTTGATCTTTACAATCAGTACTTTTGTGTTTATGTCTTTGGCACACCCTCTGAGCATGAGTCTATTGCAAGTGGTCATTTTTATCTCGTACAACTGATTCCTAGCTATGTGAAATAACATCAATTTTCAATTTTTTATTTATGTGTGAGTGTATATGTCCATATAGTTATATGCTGAGAGAGAGAGGGAGAGAGAGAGAGAGAGAGAGAGAGAGAGAGAGAGAGAGAGAGAGAGAGAGTGTGTGTGTGTGTGTGTGTGTGTGTGTGTGTGTGTGTGTGTGTGTGTGTGCTCGTGGAGGACTGAAGAGGGTGTCCAATCTTCTGGAGCTGGAGTTACAGGTG
The DNA here is from genome assembly GCF_003668045.3 of Cricetulus griseus. Lineage (NCBI taxonomy): Eukaryota > Metazoa > Chordata > Mammalia > Rodentia > Cricetidae > Cricetulus > Cricetulus griseus. The sequence goes on along the minus strand of NC_048599.1, from coordinate 33,036,450 downwards.
GTGATGAGCCACCATATGGATGCTGGGAACTGAACTCAGGTCCTCTGCAGGAGCAATACAAGCTCTTAACCCTGAGCCATAAAATGAATTTTGAAATATTGTCTGTGTCAGTATTTCATGAAGATGAGGTAATCTCAGGCTTTGGTTATTAAGCACCACACTGGCTTCATGGAGAACAGATAGATACAAACAGGCAGTGAGCTTAGGTTGTCAATTCAGTTCTTATCTGGGTCCCCCATGTGTAGGGTGAGGAAAATCCCCATCAGACAGGAGTTGTGAATTTTCACTGAGGTATGATGTGTAAAATGCCTTACTTGGTGGCCATGTTTTGAATGAAATTATTGAGCAGTAAATGTTGATAGTAGTTAGTGGCTATTATTTCTTTATAATTGGCCATTCATTCATTCTTTGGGGGAAGTTAGGATTTATTTTTAATTGTACTGCCTCCTCTAATATGAAGGGTTTTAGTAAGGTTGTTCAAAAAAAAAAAAAAAAAAAAAGAGGAGTATTATGGCTGGCAGCAGAGGACTTTGTATTCCAGTCAATTACAGGTGTCATATTAGCCAAACTTATCCCTTCAATGGGAAAACCAGACACTAGACACATGGATGCACAGACCTGACCTGACTATGCATACTCATCACACAGAACCATGAAACCCTCCATGGAAAGGTGCTTCCCTTTTGTACAGATGGCACCACCCCTCCTGAAAGTGAGACTTGAGTCATTACTGTTTCATGGTGAACAGTGGCTTGTACAGGCTCTCAGGGAAGGAATGTTCAGGAGGAACATTTAAACACCATGAGATAATTCTGAATTAGAAGTTGTCACAGTTGCTTTCCAGTACTGGAAGTCTTCTTTGAAGGTGGCACTAAACAGGAGCCAAGTTCTCGTGTATAAAGGAGAGATAAAAATAATACTCAACCCAGGGAATGGCTAGAAGGAGTAAATATTAGAATTGTGATGCACTTAGCTCAGTGACAAGCATGTAATTTTTTTCTGGTTTATGTGCTATCATTACTTAAAGCAAAACAAACAAACAACAGCAAAAACAAAACCCAAAACAGCTGGGCATGGTGGCATATGTCTTTAATCCCAGCACTCAGGAGGCAGAGGCAGGTAGATCTCTGTGAGTTCTAAGCCAGCCTCATCTACAGAGTGAGTTCCAGGACAGCCAGAGCTGTTACACAGAGAAACTCTGTCTTGAAAAACCAACCAAACCAAACCAAACCAAAACCAGATAAGAAGGCTATAGACTCCTCCTGAGGAGGCTGAGTCCTTCTAACACTAATGGTGTTCCTTATGTAGAATGAATGAAAAACTCTGGTCCTGAAACGTCTATACATATTCTACTATGTCTCTGTGTAACAAAAATCTATGGTGTCAGGAAAGGCAGGCAGCTGGCTTCTCATTACTTCCTTCAACCTATTTCTTAAAATTGTTTGCTGTAGGACAGGGTGGCAGGTGAAGGAAGTAGGGAAACTTGTTACCTATCACTGGGTGTTTATTTTTGAAAATTGGTTTTCTGTTCACTGACACAAAGATGATTCTTTATGAAATTGTTACCAGGGAGCTTCCATTGTAGACCTGAGATAACTCAGTGATGGAGTCATAGGTCCCCAGCAGCTCATTATATCCAAGCAGAGTCATCAACAAATTCCACAGCCATATTTTTATAACATCAACAGAGGAAGCTCCAGAGAGACTGAAAATGAGCTGTGACCTGTTTGGTTTTTGTTACTCTGATGGAAGTCTCAAGTTAAAGGAAATATAATTTCTCAAAAATGTAAAATCGAATTTGTGTTTAAAATGAGCACACATCATTGTGTCTTATAGTTTATATTTTGTATTTCGTTTGGTGATTGTTCTAGTTTCTTTTCTGATTCTGTGATAAAAGCATCAGAAGCAACATGGGTAGGAAAGGGTTGATTTGGCTTATACTTCTAGGATATGATCCAGTATTGAGGCAAGTCAGGACAGGAGGAGTCCAAGGCAGGAAGGAATTGAAGAAGAAACCATGGAGGATGCTGCATACCAGCTTGCTCTCATGCTCAGCTAGGTTTCTTATATAGCCAGGACTCACTTGCCTAGGGATGGTGCCCCCCATAGTGGGCTGGCCCCTCCCACATCAATCATCAGTCAAGACAATCTCTTACAAACATGACCACAGGCCAGTCTGATCTGGGTAATTACTCAGTTGAAGTCTGCTCTTCTGAGTGTTTCTAGGTTGTGCCAAGTTGACGATAAAGACTATGAAGGACAGTGGTTTTCCATTTCAAAGGATGTTCATATGCATTATCGCATCTTATCCTCATAGCTTGGTGCTAAAGAGCAGGTGAAGCTCTCTCCATTTCATTTCCTCCCAAGCTCATGTAACATTTATAAATTTTATCAGGAACTGTCTCAAAAGCCCAGTCCAGCCTCTCATCTAGCCTCTCTACATCTGTGCAAAATGACAATCTGGGTGAGGTGACTTTCTTTTTATTTTGGGGGCTGGGTGTCAAACTCACAGTCTCATCATGTTGGACAAGTAGTCTGCCACTGAACTATACTCTCAGTCCAATGCCACCAATGCCACCTGTTCCTTTATTCATAGCTTCTTCAACAAAACCCCAGTGGGGTTACAAAAAACTTAGGCACAATCAAAGGATTTTCAGGGCTTAGTGACCAGAAATCAATTCAGAATCAATTGTGCAATGAATCCAAGATATTTCTGGTGGTGCTGACCTGTGTCACATCCTGTGACTTCACTGTAGCCTTGGTTCTGAACACACAGCATGTACAGTTTACAGCGATCCCACTGTCACGGCATGTGATGTTAAGGAATGTTTCCTGAGAGAGTTATGAATTGCAGTGCTTTTACTTTACATATAAAATTCTCCACTCCTACAGAGTGGGGCTTTCTATCACGAGTCTTCAGTCTGTACGTATCAGTCTGTACGTATGTCTTTGCTTGGACTGCGTTTAAACATTGGGTTTTAAAAATTGTCGTTTGAGCTTCTGGCTTGAGTTTAATTAAAAAAAAAAATCGTTAAATGATTCCTCTAACTCCAGAGTTGGATAGGGGCAGAGACAGACAGATCTCTGAAGTTCATTAGCCAGAAAATCTAGCCAAAGCATTGAGCTTTAGGTTCATTCATAGAGAGACCTTGTTTTAAAAAGAATAAAGGTGGAGTGTGATCAAGGAAGGTACCAGACATCAGTCTCTGCCCCACCTTACACCCCCCCCCATGTTCCAGCACCCACACAACCAAGTAATATATATACACCACATGCAAAATCACAAGATGAATTTTGGCTTGAGACTAACATAGAATTTCCAGCAATTTATAAACCTAAGCATACTGCTGTCATTTTGTATTACACCTTACCAGAAACAGTATTCTCAGCATTTAACGTTAGTCACCTCTGAAAATATTGGGCATGTTCTACTGCTTCAGAGTCAGATATTTTGCCAAGACCTAATTCTTAATATAAAAGTAAAAAAAGTGTATCTAATTAGTATGCAAATTTACTCTCCTCTTTAATAAATATTAAAATTGGACTGGAGAATGGCTCAATCAGTAACATCTTGCTACAGAAGCATGAGGACCTGAATTTGATCCCAGCACCTTAGAAAGCCTGGCATGGTAGCCTGTGCCTGTGATCCCAGTGCTGAGGAGGCAGGGACAGGATAGTTAGCTGAGTCAGTGAGGAGCTCCAGGTTCAGTGAGACAACCTGTCTCAATAAGAAAAAAAAAAGATGAAGAATAATTTCAAAAGACATCTAGCATCTTCCTCTAGCTTCCATAGTGCTTGTGCACGTCCATGAACACATCAAAGTGCATACATCCATGCTCCAAAATGGAAAAAATTATATGTTTACCTAGGAACTGATTTCAAATAATTTCTTTTATGATTCATTATTAGTAAATGTTTAGTTTTCTTTTATATCTTATATGCCTATACACCCAGAGCATAGGCATTTCTCAGGCAAAAAGACATTAGAGTAAATGTAGATAGAATATTCCAGTGACAGGCATGTTTCACTAAATACAGCAGCAGGGTTTTTCATGTCAGTGAACTGTTTCATAAGAGATTTCCTTAGTGATTTATCAGCGGTCAACCCATATCCTCAATCTTGATTGTGTGTCTGCACATGTGTGAAGACACGTAATTTGAACAACTTTCTCTGGCTGGAATCTTCACCTGTGTGTCCTCAGGCCTGTCTAGAGCTATGGAAAGGCATGCTACCGGGTCAAGTTGCAGACTGGAAGAGCTAGGAAATGAACAGTGCAGGCGCTGACCATTCCCTGCATCAAGTCCCTCTCTGTCCTCTGCTGTCCCATGTCAATTACTGTGTTTCAGTCTTTGACTCCAGATCTGCTTCTGAGGGAACCAACATCTAGTCGATGCAGTCTCTTTGTACCAACTATGAAAGCGTTTATCTCACACACAAAAGACTGGAGTGAGGTTCAGACACCCCAGGCCCCTTGCCTGACAGGTGGAGGACTCTGAGATGACCTGAGTGGAGGACTGAGTACCAGCTGTCCACCATGGTCATTGATAATGCACATTTTGTTGGTTGCATTCCTTGCCCCTCCTCCTCAGTCTTCTTCCTGAGTTCTCTGCTCATAAGTCTCTGATTCAAGTCTTTCTTTCCCTCACAGTTGGGAAAACTTGAACCTCACAGCAGACTCAACCATTCCAAGCAGAAAAACAGTAAAACTTAATGTTCTTCAGATAACAGAGGAGCCTTCCTTCTTTAGTTCTTTATACCATTGTGATGTCCTCTGAGCCTAAAGAGTTCAGCTGTGCACATTCAGTTTGCCTCTCACCAGAGCAGTGCACACACTCATATTGCAGTGCACACACACACACACACACACACACACACACACACACACACACACACACGCACGCACGCACGCACGCACATATCCTAGGATACATTTGTAAATTTTGTTTTTTTGTGTGCTAAGCAGCCTTGAGTCTGTAGCAGGGTTGACTGGGATGAGTTCTAAGGATGTAGATTTTGAACTAATACAAAGAAAATTAGTAAAAGTTTATTATTTTTATTTAGTGGGAAACTTATTTTAGAAGTGGTGAGTTCCTGGAATGTTGGAAGATTTGTAAAGAAATAGGCATATGCACTACAAGGAGCAGGGGAGGGGAGAGGAGGGAGGGGAGAAGGGAGTAGGGGAGAGGGGAGAGGGAAGAGAGAGCTTTCTGTTTGTATGGGAGAGTGTACCAAGTGAGGCGTAGGATGTTAAGCCCCTGAAGGTGTGCAGAATCCCATCAAGGTGTTCCATATGCCTGGTGGTTAATGAATATTCTCCTTTAGTGACAGTAAAAAGGCTCTGGGCTCCAAACTGTTTCCTTCCAGTTGGCCCCATCACTGGCCCCTTGCGGTGTTTGCAAATCAAGCTGTGGCTTTTGTTAGCTGCGTCATCACAATAAAGATTTTGGAATCAGAATTGAGCTGGCAATTTTCTTGATGATGCATAAGGCAAAATAGGGCACAGCCTGCATTTCCACAGCTGTATTGGCATCACCCAGTTTAATGGCTTAAAAAAAAAAAAAAAAAAAAAAAAAAAAAAAAAAAAAGACAAGCCCAAAGAAAACAACTTTTGTTGGTCATGTAGGCCGGTGTGTTCCAGCAGCACAGATCTCTGTTTTGTAAGATCCCGAAAGGTTCAGCCTGGTAAATCTCATTACACACCCGGGGCCCACCTTACAGAAATCCTTGTAGAATTTGATGTGCTCCTTGGCAGGGAGAGATTTCATTTTATATAGCAGAATTGTGGCCTTTCAAAAAGATAATTAACATAGCTCCTTGTAACCAAGCCATTCAGGAGAAGTGTCGCTTATTATATGTTAAAGGCCATTCAAAATAATATTTTTTTTTCAAAAACACCCCATGTAAAAAAAAAGCAGTGTTGCCTTCAAAATTATCAAACATATCACCCTTGCTGTCAGGAAATGTTTTTTGTTATATTTAATTTCTTTTCATTTGAATTTCCTTCCGCTGCTTTCCTCAGTTCTCTTCCCTCTTGGGCTAGGGTCACTTTGTATGTTCTGGAGCTAAAGGAAAAACCAAAACTAAAAGGCAAGCAAAAAAAAATGAGAAACTCTATTAACACTGTGTTGTCTATTAAATATCCTCCAGTCTTTTAGCCTGTCTGCACTTTCTGTTTCCAACTCCATTCGGGCTTACTTGGTCCTTCACACAGATTTCAGGTGTGAATGAGATATGTACAGAGCACAGCCTGGACCTCAGTTACCAGGATTTTGTTTTAAAAACAAAGCACTGGCCGGGGCGTTGGTGGTGCACGCCTTTAATCCCAGCACTCGGGAGGCAGAGGCAGGTGGATCTCTGTGAGTTCGAGGCCAGCCTGGTCTCCAGAGCAAGTGCCAGGACAGGCTCCAAAGCTACACAGAGAAATCCTGTCTCGGAAAACAAAAACCATAACAAAACAAAAAGCAGAGCACTGAAAACAAGAGGCGTCTTCATCTATGGAATCCTCCCCACCCGAGTTTCCCTGGTAACAAGTTAAACAGAAATTTATCTCCCAGTTCCAAGGCCTCAAGTCCTCTGGGATCAAGGTGCCTCAGCAGTTTTTTCTTTTCTTTCTTTCTTTTTTTTTTTTTTTTTCTGAGACCTCTCTCCTTGGTTTGCTGATGACCATCTTTCTCTATGTCTTCATATGCTCCCCTCCGCCACCCCATGCTGGTCCATGTTCAATGTCCTCTTCTTACAAGAACACTGTTCATACTATATTAGGACTCACCTTAGTGGCAGCCTGTAGCAAGGACACTGTAAGGGCTGCTGCTGTGGGGTCCTGTCTATCTGGCCAGTCTCCATCTTCAATTCTTATCAGCATCCAGGTCCTCTCTCTCCTCCTGCCTTTTCTTCCCCTAGGATCTGGAACTGTGGTTCTCTGGTGCCTCATGGCCATGCCTGCAATGCTGTGACCATAGTAAACCTGGCTGTGGCTGAAGAGTTAGGGATTCTGTGTGATGTGCATACAAAGTTTAGTATGTCAGCTGAGATTTATTTCCCTTAGAATTGTCTTTTTTAAAAAAAATTTAAATGACTTATAGTGTTCTGGATTGAACTCGGGGCTCTGTGCATGCCAGGAAAGTGCTCAGCCATTGTACCTCCAGCCTAAATTCTGTCCTTTGAAAAAGTTTATTTATTATTAGGGATTTTTGCCAGTGAATATCTTTAGCATATAAAGGTAATAATAATAATAATAATAATAATAATAACAATAACACTGTCATCTCCAAGGCTTTAACTACTCTTTGCAACTTCCATTTTCTAGAAGTATGTGCATGCCAGTGGCACACAGAAATGTCTAGAAAACAAGAAAGTGATACCAGATTTGTGTGTGGGCCAAGTCGTCCTCAAGACGGACAGTTTAGGCTCTTGCAAGAGGATCTCATGGGGGCATCTTTGGGTTTGTAACATATCAGGAAGAAAATGAGGCAGAGCTGAAGTCTAGAGCTCACAGCCAGGGACACTGCCTCAAGCCCACTGGGTGGGCCTTTTGGGCTATGTAGCAAAACCTGTCACTGCTTTTCCATCTTCATTCCACTGCTGCCTTCTAAGCCCTTTGCAGGATTTCAAAAACAACAGCGGCCACAAACGATGGCAGCTGCTTAAGAATCCATTATTTTTGCAGAGAGCAAGATGAAATGCGTCTGCGTTCCCACTCCCCTTTTCAGCACTGGGAGCAACCTGTGATAGCACTCCGCCATGCTCTCCAGTGGTCAGATTCATTTCACAATGGCAGAAACACACGAACGCTTTGATACACGGCCTGGAGGTCTTTGAAAGGAAAGTGGCTTTATTTATATTCCTTATCATCATTATGTGCTGGGATTATTTTCCCAGTAGGTGATGTCTCTTTTGCCCATATTTATGAAGCAGGGAGAAAGCATTTAATGAATTTCAAGAGTGTATTTGACTGTAAAACACATCTCAGTATATTCACATGTAAATAACCCTTTGATTTGTTCTCTCTGGTGACCTTTTTCCTTTGGGGGCTACAGCACAGTTTGTTGTTGTTTTCCATTTCTGAATGGGAGGCTGGATGATGATAATGAAAGATTATGCAAAAAAATCCATGTTTAAAATAATGTTGATATGCCACTTGTGCTGTAGGATAATTACAGTAATTTGGCTATTACACTATATGGAGGCAGGAGTTGGTTGGTAGCAAACACAGCAACAGGGGTGATTCAGGGGATTTTCATCCCAACTGGCTGTTTGATCCTGCTGACTTTTCTCTTGAAAATCAATTGCTCTCTATGAATACTCTGAATTCCCCCTTGATTAAATTGGCTGTCAGTGGGCTGCACCCATTACGTGGGGGTCGCCCCAAGTTCTCTCTGCTTACAAATGTGTTTTTATTTTGACAACCCTTAACCTATCATGGACCAAATTTAATTTGAGCAAAGAAACAGAGGAAGTAATTTACTAAAAACACAGTCTTGGTACATGGCAGCAAACAAAGGGAAACCTAGTGCTGAGGATGGCCGGCATGAAGCCAGCTCTTCTGCTCCTGGGTCACAAGCTTTCTCCCCCTGGATTTTTCCTTGATCTTTGGTGTTTCCTGACCTCTGCGCCTCATGGCTCACTCAGCCAAAGACCTGGGAGAGGCACCTGCAAGCCTCTTTATCTCCTCATGGGTCTTAATAAACTGTAACTTTAGGAATCAGGGTTAGAAAATTTGATTTTTTCTTCTTGAAAAGAGCCACTAGTATTGAAGATGGAAAAAAAAATTATTAGCATGGTATAGGTGTGTGTGTGTGTGTGTGTGTGTGTGTGTGTGTGTGTGTGTGTGTGTGTGTAGGAAAGAGTCTACTTTTTTATTGAGTACTGATTTAATTCTACATAAAACATTTGGCAGCCAAGAGAAAAACAAGCAAATCACAAAACTAGCTCTACAAAAATGTGTTTTGTAATAGTTATGGGAAAACACCCAGCTTCTCTTAGAAATGCCCTGTCGATGCACAAAACACAGACCTCACAGCAAAATAATAAAATATAGTTTATTCTGGAGCCAAACATGAGAGTTCATAGCCCAGGAACACAGATTCAGACTACCCCAAATACTGTGGCCTGATGTAGTAACAGCTTTATGAAGTTTTTATTGTAACAGAACAAAAGAAAGTTACAGATAAAAGCATTTTCAAATACATTGGTGGAAACATGAGGTATAGTGAAACATAGGTTATAGTGAAGCAGTGATTGAGGGCCTTCAAAATAACAGGCAATAGACTGAGGACTCTGGGAAACAGATGAACATTGGGATATTCTCCTTGAGTGATAAATAATTCTTTACATTGCAAAAGGTAAAGGTGGACACCAAATTTAAGAGATGGGGTTTCTGTGGGAAAGTTCGGTTGGACTTCTTGATGTTGGTGGTGGTAAGTGATGTCTTTCCAGGCTGACAGCACCTGCACAAGGAGCTCTTTTGCTTTTTCTGATGGTATTTTGAGACAAGGGCTCACTGTGTAGCCTTGACTGGCCTGGAGTTCCCTGTGTAGATCAAGCTAACTCACAGAGATCTGCCTGCCTTCTGAGTACTGGGGTTAAAGGAACACATCACTGTACCTGACTTGGAGTAGGCTTGCAGCTGAATTCACCGCAAGCTAAGGGCTCATCTTCTACCAAATAGGAAAATGTCTGCAAGCTGTATCTCCCAGGGGCCCTGTTTTTTTGTTTGTTTGTTTGTTTGTTTTTGTTTGTTTTGTTTTGGCTTTTTATTAATTTATTTTTTTATATTCCAATCCCAGTTCCCCCTTCCTCCTCTCCTCCCACTCCCTTCACTCCCTGCTCCTCCTATTTGCTCCACGGAGAGGATAAGGCCTCCCCAAGGAATGGGGGGGGGCTCTGTTTTAAGTTTAGACACAGTTCCTTTTCATGGCTGCTGACACTTAGCTATCTTCAGTTTAAAGTAATTTCTAGATCACTTTGGTGGCTCGCACAACCATTCCTTTCCCATCTGAAACTTCCCAATACATCTCACACTCAAGGAGCAGTGGAGATTACAGAGAGGAGTTGGTTAGAGGGTCCAAGACAGAGAGCTGCAAAAATAGAAGACTATGGATTGGAGTAAAGAAATAAAAATGAATAGTTGGGGCAGTTTATAAGCCTATTTTTTTGAGACCACAGCTAGCCAATCAGTAGCATACAAATAATGAGTTTTCCTTCATGACATAATATTTTGTTTTCATTCACCCCGGCTACTCTTTCTTGTGTTCATATACTGTTTTCTGTCTTCTCATCTAGATAATGTCTCTACTGATCTCATTTGTATATAAATATACACATACATATTATACACATGGAGAGAGATTGTGCATATGATAGAAGATGCAGTATTTGTCTTTCTTACCCCTCATTACTCTCTCGTTCTCCTGCTCCATTTCTTTAGATCTTTTCCTACATAGTCTCACCTCTACCTTTTCTCTCTCTCTCTCTCTCTCTATCTCTCTCTCTCTCTCTCTCTCTCTCTCTCTCTCTCTCTCTCTCTCTCTCTCTCTCACACACACACACACACACACAATTTTAAATCTAGAGTCCATATATGAGGGGAGATATCATATCTGTCTTTCTGGGTCTGACTTATTTTCCTTAACACGACAATCTCCACCTCCATCTATGTTCTTTCAAATGACATAATTTTACTCTTTAGTTTATTAAAACCTCACGATGTGTATATATTGCAGTTTTTTTAATCCATTTGTGTGCAGATGGACATCTAAACTGCTTTCGTACTTTGGCTGTTGTGAAGAGTCCAACAATAAGCATGAGACTCCCATGGATGCTACTTGGGTTTCTTCAGGTGTATGGCCAGGAGTGGTTCATGGGTGTTCTGAGGAAGCTCAATACAGAATTCTGTAGTGGCTGCATTAGTTCACAATACCACCCACACTGTAGAAAGTCACCCCTCCCCCGCCCCCGACATCTTTGCTAGCTTTCATTGTCATTTGTTTTCTTGATGTTAGTCGTTCTGACTGGAGTGAGGTAAATCTCAATGTAATTTTTATTTGTATTTCTTTGGTGGCCAAAAATGTTGAACATACATACATACATACATACATACATACATACATACATGCATACATACATACATACACACATACATATGCCACTTGTATTTCTTCTTTTGAGAACTGTCTATTTCCCCATTTATTTGGGGAGTTTGTATTTAATTTTTTGATTCTTTATAGATGCTGTCTACTAATCTCCCAACTGTACAGTTGGCAAAGATTTTCTATGAACTGGCTTGAGCTCTACTGGTTGTTTCCTTTGCTGTACGGATGCTTTTTAATTTCATGCAGTTCTGTTTGTCAGTCCCTGCAATGCCGCCTTGAGTTGCTGAAGCACTTTTCAGAAATTCCTTCCCTGTTCCTGTATCTGAAAGTTTAAATTTTCCAGGCCTGACGCTGAGTTCTTTGATAGAGTTGAGGATGATTTAGTGCAGAGATACGGGAATCTGCCTTCTTTCTTCTACACGCAGACAAAGCAGCTGTCTTTCCTCCAGTGGGTTTTTGGCACCTTTGTTGAAAATAAGATTTCTGTAGAACTTGGCTTTATTTCTGGCTTCTCTCTATTCTATTCCATTAGCCTACATATCTATTTTTTTGTCTGTTTTGTTTTGATTTGGTTACTCTGGTCCTATAGTATAATTTGAAGTCAGGTATTGTAATACCACAAACATAACTCTTTGCTCAGGATTTCTTTGTTTATTTAGGGCTCCCTTATGCTTCCTTTAGAATTTTAGGACATTTTTTCCATTTTTATGAAAAATGTCATGGAATTTTGATGTGGATTGCATTTAATTAGTAGATTACTTTGAAAAAATGAAGTCATTTACAGCAATATGTTTTGATGTGAATTGCATTTCATTTGTAGATTACTATAAAAATTGAAGTCATTTACAGCAATATGTCATTCTGCCAGTCCATAAACATGGGTGATCTTTCAGTTTTGTTCTTCAGTGTTTTATACTTTTTAATGAAGTCTTTTATATCCTTAGTTAGATTTATTTTGAGGTTTCTTCTTCTTCTTCTTCTTCTTCTTCTTCTTCTTCTTCTTCTTCTTCTTCTTCTTCTTCCTCCTCCTCCTCCTCCTCCTCCTCCTCCTCCTCCTCCTCCCCTTCCTCCTCCTCTTCTTCCTCCTCCTCCTCTTTCTTCCTTCTTCTTGTGTCCAGTCCCCCACCCCCACAGGGGTGGATGTTGCCTTCCTCTCTGGCTCTTCATCTTGTTTTTTTTGAGACAGCAGCTTTCACTGAACCTGGAGCTCACTGAGTAGCTAAAACCCTCTTCACCACCAGTCTCCCCTTGACTTTACCTTTTGTCACTAGGGTGACAGACACTCACTGCCATGCTTGGCTGCACAGGTTCTCATACTTATATGGCCAGCATTTATCCACTGAGCCATTTCCCAAGCTATTTATTTTTATTTTTTAAGGTTTTTGTAAATAGGATTATTTTCCTGATCTCTTTCTTGGTTTTGGTGGCTATTATTGATCTATTAAAAATATTCGATGGATTATGTATGTTGAACTTTGTCTTCTTTTACTTTGGTGAATTTATCAGGCCTAAAGTCTTGTGGTATAATCTTTAGGGTCTTCTGATGATATTTGATAATATCATCTACAAATGAGGATAATCCAACTTCTTCCTCCCCTGTTTTCATCCCTTTTATTTCTCTTTCCTGACTTGCTTCATTGGTTAAAACGTCAAGTGCCATATCAAACAGAAGCCATGAAAGTGGATATCCTTACCTTGTTCTCAACTTTAGAGGCAATGGTTTTGGTTTTTACACATTCACCTGATACTAGCTACAAATTCATTTTATATATCACTTGTTATGCTGTTATGATCTTTCTATATCTCATTTCTTCAAGGCTTTTTATCATGAAAAGGTGTTAAGCTTTGTCAAAGGCATTTTTCTGAAACTGTGCAGATGGTTGTGATTTTTGGCTTTAGTTTTATGTGTTGTGTTACCTTTTTGGATTTGTATGTATCCAACCAAATTTGTATTTCTAGAATGAAGCCAACTTGGAGTCTTTTTAATATGTCATTACACTTTGTTTTGCAAGTATTTTATTGAATCATTGTCATGAAGATATTGGTCTATAGCTTTCTTCTTGTATGTGTTTTGTTAAAATTGTGTCTGATTTTGGTATCAGTGTTAATATTTGTTCTATGGAATTAATTTAGAAGCATTCTTCCTTTTCTACCTTACAGAATAGTTAGAGGATTATTAATATTAGTTCTTGAATGTTCTTGAAAGATTAAGCAGTGAATCTATCTGGTTCTAGGCTTTTTCTTTGGGTGGAGACTTTTTAGTACTGAATAAATCTGTGAACTATTACTGCTCTCTGCTCTAATGTTTATTAGTTCCCTTTCAGTTTGGGGTTGGGATTGTTCCTGGCTTTCTAGGAGATGCATCATTAGGTTGTATTCTTGAGATCTCTCTGTTTTTAAAATTACATTTATTTGTTTATTATTTAGTGTGAATGGGGGGGTCAGTATGTGCGTTTGCACACATGTGGTGGTCAGGGGACAACTTGTAGGAGTCAGTTCTCTCCTTTTATCATGTGGGCCCTTGGGATTGAATGCAGGTCATTAGGCAAGTGCCTTTACTGAAAGCTATCTTACCAGACTCTGATTTTATTCTAATGTAGACATTGATAACTACGAACCTCTCTCTTATAACTTACTTTTGCTCTGTCCCACAGATTTTTGTTATAGTGTTTCTATTTTCCTTTTATTGTAGGAAGTGTTTAAGTCTCCCTTTATTTTTTCAATGTCCCAATAATTGTTCTAAAGTATATTATTCAATCTTTATGTTTTTACATAATTTCTCTTGCTGCTGATTTCTAGTTTCTTTTTCTTTCTTTTTTTTTACATTTTTATTAGAAATAAACTTCTTTTACATGTCAATCCCAGTTCCCTCTCCCTCCTCTCCTCCCATGCCTCCCCCCACCCCCTATTCCAACCTCTTTCTGCCTTTCTGCTCCCCAGGTGGTGAGGCCTTGCATGGGAATCTTCAAAGTCTGTCATATCATTTGGAGCAGGGCCTAGACCCTCCCCCGTGTGTCTAGACTGAGAGAGTACCCCTCTATGTGGAGAGGGCTCCCAAAGTCCATTCATGTACTAGGTATAAATACTGACCCACTACCAGAGGCCCCATAGATTGCCCAGACCTCCAAACTGACAGACTTGTTCAGGGGGTCTGGAACAGGCCTATGCTGGTTTCTAGTTTCTTTTCATTATGATCTGACAGAATGTAAGCAATGATTTCATTTGTTATTTGTATGCTGTGGTGGTTTGAATGAGAATGGCTCTTTTAGGCTCATCTATTAGAATACTTGGTCCCCAGTTGTGCATCCTAATTCTTGACATTTTTTTTTACTTTCCTAATGTTTCTTATATACTGTTTCCTGATCCACTTTTATAGTGGGTTTTATTCTTTCCTGTCTTTACGATTTTTTTTTTTTTATCTTCCTGCTATGTGTGTAGATTCTTTTATGTGTCTTCTGCAATGCTGGTTAGCAGTCATAAATTTTCTTTTTTACTCTGAATGTAAATGGTCTTACTTTTCAAATTTAAAAAAGAAAAAAACATATATCAGAGCTAAGTTTGTGGCTTAACTGGTAGAGTGCTTGCCTAACATACCCAAACTCTGAGTTTAATTCCCACCACAGCATAAAAACAATGCCTAAAATCCCAGCACCTGGGAGGTGAAGGAGGATCAGAACTTTAAGGTCACCCTTAACTACATAGTAAATTCAAGGCCCACTTGGGCCACCAGAGATGGAGAAGAACACAAGAGGGGAGGATACAGGGGAAGGGAAGGGAAAAGAAAGAGGTCACTACATATTGATAAAGGGGAAAATATATCAAGAAGACAATTGTAATTACACGGTTTCACAAAGTAAACATTTCTAGCCTAGGTATAAAGGGCCATGCAATGCATTAATAGTAGGCAACATTGGTACTCTGTTCTCCCCAAGAGAGCAACCACGAATCCACAAAGGAACTTCAGCTAAACTGCCACAGATCAGACAGACTCAGTAGGTGTCTACAGGTATGCCACAGAATGTCCTGAGCACACAGCCTTTCAGCAGTTCATGGAATTTTCTCTAACATAGACCATATTTTAGGTTAAAAGCAAACATACAACTTCTATCTTAGTTACTTTTCTATTGTTGTATAAAACACGATGGCAAAAGCAACTTATAAAAGAAATTGTTTAATTTGGGCTTGTGGTTTTGGAGGGTTATATCCATGGTGGCCAAACAAGGAAGGGTGTGGCAGCAGGAACAGCTAAGAGGTTACATCTCGATCCACTGGTGGAAGGAAGGAGGTAGAGGAGGAAGGGAGAGGGAGGGATTTATTTATTTTTATTTTATGTGTTTGTATTTTGCCTGCATGTGTGTCTGTGTAGCTCGTGTTTCCTTGGAATCTTCAGAGGGTGTCAGAAGCCCTGGACCTGGGGTTACAGACAATTGTGAGCTTCCAGGTGGATACTGGGAATTGAACCTGGATTGTCTTCAAGAGCAACAAGTGCTCTTAACCTCTGAGCAATCTCTTTAGCCTCTTAATATAAATATTTTTTAATATTATTGTCTCCACGGGGGTGGGGGGGGTGGGAGGTAGTTGTGTAGGCAAAAGTAAAAAGTCCCTGCTTATACAAATCTGCATGTCTTCCCTTCCCATGGCTTTTTGTGTTATGCACCCCTTGATTAGACCATAAGTTATGGGATAGTTGTTGGTTTGTGGGGATTTTTTGTTGTTGTTTTTTTCTGTGTTGCTTACTACTCGGGCAGTGAGCATGGCTTGGGTGGGCACAGAGTCTGGTTGGAATGGCTTTGTTCCCTTGCTCACTAGTGCAGGGAATCAAGATTCCCAGACAGATTCACTCCATGGAGCTGCTGCAGGCATGGCAGATATTTTGGGTGCTCCCTGAAGCCCACACCTAGAGTCGGGAACACACTACTGTCCAGGAGGTGCAGCTGTGTCTGTGCTTTCTACCACATACAACTATGGTTTCCTGAGGCTATAACCATCTCAGTAGGAGTGAAGATCGCATGAATGGAGACACGGTGCTTCTCCTTTTGGCTATCAGGCAGTGGAAACAATAGACCCCATGAATTGGAATTTCCCTAGGAGTCTCATGCTGGGAGAAAGAAAAGGCTGAAGCCTTGTGTCAGGCAGAAGAATTTGTCTCCTAGGAAGGTATTTCTCACATGCTCCTCCCCCCACCTCTGACATACAGGAACACAGACATATGGACATCGACAAGGACAAGGATTGGGACACAGAAACAGACATGTACACACACACACACAATAAATAAACCAATCAATGCAAAAAAAAAAAAAAAAACAAACTGAAGAGATTTTATAACAATGAAGCTGTACCCATGAAACCTCATCAATATGGTTACCTAAACAAGACCTGCACAGTGACAGTTGATGTCAGTGTGGACAGGGGAGATCTCACAGGGCTCCAGTACAGGAAGCCAATGGCTGCTGAGAGACTTCTCAGGGAATGAGCTCCCTACAGTGTAAGCCCCCCCCCCCCCCCCCCCCCCCCCCCCCCCCCCGCCAAGCTCAGGCCTCCAAGATCTCAGCTCAGGACCTCGGTCACCCCAATCACCAGGCAGAGTCGAAAGCTTGATGCAAACAGCATGAGGCTTTATTATAGTTGTTTAACGAGCTAACCCCATGTTAGCTTGGGTCTTTCATCCATCCACCAAGGCAGATGGCTTGGAAAGACAGCTTGAAGCGTCTGCATAGAGATCTTATAGGGCAGCATAAAGGGAGTGTCTAGGGGTACGCACAGGCTTAGGATTGGTGTGCCTCCAGGCTTGGAGGGTTTGCCCTGTGTTGATTGGTCAACTAGTTGTTATGGCCCATAGGCCCTCCCAGGGTTGTTGCTATGCTCTGTGCGTCATTGCTGTGCACTTGTCCGTAAAGTACACCCAGAGCTGTAAAGCATAGCGCCACCAGCTAACTTCTGATTGGTTCCTTGCCAGGAGGCAGGAACCTAACTTCCTAGTGACCAAGGCAAGGTGGTGGCAAGCATGTGTTACTGTCATGGCTGCCGAAATGGGCAGCTGCTCCCTTCAATAGGTTATCTGATCCCAAGTGGTTGGCCCTGAACACATGTACATACGAGCATAGACTAAACAGACTCAGAAGGTTGTAGAAATGTTTGTACATACACAATATGTATATATGTAATACTATTTGAAGAAGTCATGAACTTGAGAGGGAATGGGGGACCACAAGAGGAATTGGGGTGGGGGAGAGAAAGGGGTGAGAATAATGTAAATATAGTATTCATGTATGTAATTATCAGCAGCAACAAAAGTTGAGAGCAAGCCAGTTAGTAGCATTCCTCTGTGGTTTCTGTTTGAGTTCCTGCCTTGGCTTCCATTGATGAACTGTGATTGGGACAAATGAACCCCTCCAAATAAAGTTCTGACTCATCAGATCACCTAGAAGATGCCACTGGAGCCAGAACAGTGGGTTAGTGATGAATGGGACTGAAGAGACCAGCTCCCCATTTCGGCAGCCGTAACAGCTGAACACGTGCTTGTCTGAACTTGCCTTTGTCACTAAGAGGTTAGGTGCCTGCCTCGTGGCAAGGAACCAATCAGAAGTTAGCTGGTGGTGCTATGCTTTACAGCTCCGGGTGTGCTTTACGGACAAATGCACAGCAATGACGCACAGAGCATAGCAACAACCCTGGGAGGGCCTATGGGCCATAACAACCAGTTGACCAATCAACACAGGGCAAACCCTCCAAGCCTGGAGGCACACCAATCCTGAGCCTGTGCGTACCCCTAGACACTCCCTTTATGCTGCCCTATAAGATCTCTATGCAGACGCTTCAAGCTGTCTTTCCAAGCCATCTGCCTTGGTGGATGGATGAAAGACCAGAGCTAACATGGGGTTAGCTCGTTAAACAACAATAAAGCCTCGTGCATTTTGCATCAAGCTTTGGACTATGCCTGGTGATTGGGGTGACCGAGGTCCTGAGCTGAGATCCTGGAGGCCTGAGCTTCCGGGGGTCTTACAGGACCACATCTTGAGCAAGGTCTGCTACCCATTCAAACCTAAACCTTATGACAGTACCTGAAAGATGGACTTGGAGCTACTGGACATTTCCTCCTTTCCAGTGCGACCACATTGGATAAACCTCTTTCTCCACTTTTCACTATTACTTCTCTTTAATTGGCCTACTGAAGATGAGTGGCTGAACTAGCTTCTTAAGTCAGCTAACAAGGCCAGACCCTGGATATAATTGCTCATGTCTCCTCAGTCCTGACTCTTGTCAGTGGCCATCACACTCTTTTAAAGGGAAAGAGATCTGGATTCCGTACTGTGTCTCCAGCCCAGATCCCACTGCATATATTTTTCAGTGATACTGCTTCAGTGGTGGTTGGATGGCACATCCCTGGACCACACGGTTGGATACTGTGACACTTGCTTTGAGTTGCAGGAAAAGAAAAGACTTATGTTACTCAGAGAAACAAGCTTTGGGTGTGACCTCAAAGCTGCGTTCCCATACAGCCCTGTGCTTTCACACTGGGGCATGCAGACTTCTTCTCCAGTGCCAGCAGGCCATGAAGCTCCCAGATCAACTTAGTTCAGCCTGCCTTTCTGTAGTGCTTCCATTTCTATGCCAATTTTGCTCACTGCCTCCCTCTTTCTTCTCATCTTTCTGTCACTTCTGTCTGTGGATACGTTGGGCTGCCTGCCCAATGCGAATGGGCTCTACCTAGCACTGTCTTCTGATAACCAGACTTCGTGTATCTGTCCAAGTTATTTGATATTAACCATCAGTGTATCCCCGCAAACATCCACCTTGTTAAGAAGCTGTATTCCAGTTGACTCTAAACTCTAAGCCACCATTATCTCCTCCCTATTAATTTTTAACTCTTTCTGCAAGATGAAAGACCAAATCCTTTCCCGGGGCCCTCTGGGATGCTACTGGTTCTGTGATAGTTGAACTTGTACTTCCAGGTGCTTGGTGTTGTCAGCCTTCTCCTAAAGTGGAAACTCCTTCAGAGGTGTGGGTGGAAGAAGCTGTGTCTGTAGGATACTCTGCTCATTTAAATAGTGCTTTTTCCTTTGTTCCTTATTGTCCACATGCCTTCACTTCAAGTAATTCACTCCATCATCAGGGGTGTTTATCTTTCCACATTTACAGCTGTGAATCTTCCACATGGTATTGCCTTGCCTCTGTCTCATAAGCTATCAGCAAGTAACGTTGATGTTAATATTCTCATCATTGCTATTTTTTGAGTAGTTCTTTTTTTTTTTTTTTTTTTTTTAGTAATTCTTGCTTATAATTATAGTGTCTTCTTTGAGCTAAAATTTATTTAGGAAAGCAGCTTGGTTGCCAGCTGGTATGATTACCGTTTCGTGTTTGCTCTCTTGTCTTTAATATCCAGTATTTTTGTATTGTCTAGAAGAATAGCCTGTGTACTTTCTACCTTGAGTTTGAACGGAACATCTTTCACTCCGCCTGATCTAGGGTCAGTTCTTGTCTTTTGAATGGTGTGATACATCTTCATGCTGTGAAAAACAGCTTACCAATGACACTCAGCTATTCTATATCCTCATTATTGATGACCTGGTCTAACTCTGAGACAGGAAAATTTTCCACTTCACTCTCGTCTTTCATTTATGTATTTATAAAACTCTTGGCTCACCCAGCTTAGATGCTGGGCTCTTTGGTTCATGTCTATGTGCTTTTCCGTGGCTATGGTAAACTACTCTGACAAAGATGATGTAGAGAGAAAGGGTTTCATTAGGCTCACAGTTCCAGATTATTGTCCATTATGGCAGGGACTTCATGACAGCAGAAGCTTGAGGGTACTAGTCACAATGTGCCCATAGTCAGGAAGCAGAGAATGGTGAAAGTATGCTCCTGCTCAGCTCCTTTTCTCCACTTAACACAGTCCGGGATCCCAGTCAGAGAATGGCAACACCCACAGTCTTCCTGCTTAACTGGCACAGTCAAGGTAACCCCCCACAGACATGCCCAGAGTCCTATCCTGCTTAACTAGTAGAGTCAAAGTGCCCCCCCCACAGACATGCCCAGAGGCCCAACCCACTTATCTAACACAGTCAAGGTAAACCCCCACAGACATACCCTGAGGCCCAACCTACTTAACTAATACAGAAAAGGTAACCCCCCCACAGACATGCCCAGAGGCCCATCTAGCTTAACTAATAAAGTCAAGGTAATACCCCATAGGCATGCCCAGAGGCCCAACTACTGATTCTATATTTTGTCAGGCTTACAACACTAACTATCATGGTGCTTAGGGTTTCACAATATTGAGATTGTCATTGTGGAGAATATCCCTTACCAGTATAAAATATTTTTATAACACACAATGTTTAATTTTGAATCAGATTTTATCTGATGTTAACATGTCCATTTCTAGCCACCACTAAACCAGTAGAAATTCATCAGTGAAGAAGTCTAAGTAGTGTGCTCCAAGTTGTAGGCTTAGACATTTTTGAGATGGGACAAAGTAGAATAGACAAATAGACTTGAGACAATTCACTTAAGTACTCTACCTCTGTTTTGTCTTTAACATTTACATTTACTGTCCACATGCACTTGATTTTTATTTTTAGCAAAATATAGGAATCAAATATCATTTAAATTATATGTACACAACTGATGAAGTATGTATATGTATGCTCCCTCTGTAGCCCCTCCCCTCCGTGTGTGTGTGTGTGTGTGTGTGTGTGTGTGTGTGTGTGTGTGTGTGTGTGTATGCAGGTACCATGACACATGTGTAGAGGTCAAATGAGAACTTGTGGGAGTGAGTCAGTTCTCTCTGGCCACATGGGTCTCAGAGAGGGAAGTCAGGATTGGTGACATGAAACTGAGCCATCTCACCAGCCCTTGTGAGTCTTCCTCAGTTGCCCTCCACCTTATGTTTTGAGGCAGGGCCCCTTACTGAACCTGGAACTCACTCACTTCCCTTAGGCTGACTGACCAGCAAGCCCCAGGTACCCCTCTCCCAGCCTCTATTTCCCCAGCATTGCCTCATTTATGCTAGGCAAATGCTCAACCACTGATCTACCCCTCCAGCCAAAGACACTGCTTTGAAAGGAGGGAAGAGAAATACTGATTCCCTAAATGATCGGTGGAATTTGCCCAATGAAACTGTGTAAAGCTGAATCTATTATTATGGGAGGTTTTAGTTGCACTTTCTATGTTTTAAATTTTTATTCAGTAACTTTTCTTTCATTTAGTTGGGAGTTTATACTCTTTACATATGAATTTGTGTGCTTCATTTACCTTTGAAGGTGTGTCAGGATACATTGGAAGTGATTTTTCATTTCCATTTACTCTGCTCATGATGTTTAAAGCTGTGAAGTGATGTTTCCTTTCCCGGGATTCCTGACATGGGATTTATATATGGATCCTCTTTTCCAACAGCATTACGAGTGGTTTATCTACTTATTTAAGAGGCTAGTTACTTAAGGCTAGTCATATCCAGGTTGTTCATGTTTTGTTGTTGCAAACTGAAATGAGCATCCTCCTACGTGTCTCTTACAGTTTGTACAGGCCATATTTTAGAACTTTTTCTGCTAGGCTTGGGGTTATCGACATTGTCATCAAACAGAACTGTTGAGTGGCTTTCTCTTGAGCTTTTCTCCTTTGCCATACTTAATATGAGTTTTTTGGCTTGGCCTTGGACTAGGTGAAAGCAGTTGTCATTGCTTTCATTTTATTTCTCTGTGTACTGTTGAAGCTGAATACTTTTCAAATGTTATATGTCTACTGGTTAATTACAATTCCTGTTTATTCATATATTTCACCTATTATGTTATTTCCATTATCTAGAATTCAATTATTGGTTTATTGTATGTGTTGCAAATATTTTCTTCACATACCTACTTTTGTGAATGTGTGTGTGAGAGAGAGAGTGTGTGGACACAGGTGTACCACAGTGTGTGTGTGTGTGTGTGTGTGTGTGTGTGTGTGTGTGTGTGTGTATGTAGAGGTCAAAGGACAACCTGCAGGAATCATTTTTCTCCTTTTGCCACGAAAGTCCTAGAGAGCAAAGTGAAGTAATCAGGCTTGCTGTCAAGGGCCAATCTCAATAGCCCCTTGTATCTCCTTTTAAAAAAGCTTTTAAAGGATACTTTTTGACAGAACCTGAAATTTTAATTTTATTTGTTTGGTTTTTTTTTTTTTTTTTTTTTTTTTGAAACAGGATTTCTCTGTAGCTTTGGAGCCTGTCCTGGAATGAACTTGAAATTTTTCGTGTAGCCAATATGATAAAAATTTTTCTTTTGTGACATTTGTCCTCTCCATTTCTAAGGAAGGGTTTTACCACCCACAAAGCTATGGAAATAGTCTTCTAAATAGTCTTTAAAAGCCTTCTAGTCGTTTCAGATAGATTTTTAAATGTCTGGGGCATAATCTTATCTATAGTTAATTTGGAGATCCACTAGGAAATAGGGACTGAAATCTCTTTTTTTCTAACACAGTTATTCAACACTACTGTATAGCTGATTTCTTCTTTATAAATTTGAAATGTCATCACTAACACTAGTCAATATCTCATATATATTCCATTCTTTTCTATTCTTACCTCAATAATCCACTATTTTAAATATTTTAAAAGACTGGCTTTATAGAATGTCTTACTATAGGACATTTGAAACCACTCTATTCCTTTGTAAAATATTGTTCACTGACTCTCCATATTTACTCTTTTAGGATCACCTTCCTTCTTTGCATAAAAAGTTTAGGGATTTTTGATAAATATTTAAAATGAATGTAAAACACATACTATTCCTTTTTAAAGCCTTCCAAATATATGATGTTGGCAGGCAGATCCAAATTCTAGTGGAACCTGAAGCCTATATAACTTGGGGGTCCTCTCTAAAAATAGTCATAATTATGAATGCAGCATTGGATGCCGTGCTGTGGGAGTGGCCTGTACCAGGGAGGTACTTGAACCTCTAGCTTCATTAGCCTGTGGTAAACCCACTTCAGATAAGTAATATCACACAGAGAGAACACCATGGAAAATTGTGTCTCCCCCTCTCTGCTAGAATAATCTGCTTCTTGTGACTTTGAAACTACTTAAGTGGTGGAAGCAGTAAAATAACCAAGTGTCGCTGCAGTTATGTTTGCAGTTGAGTGTCACATAATAGCCCAGCCTTGACTTTTCTGAGATAGCATGTCACATTTGATGACCTCAGGGCACATTGTGAACATCAACTAATTAAACCTCACAAAACCCAAGAGACTTTGGAAAGAGAGATGTAGCATCAGCTTGCCCAGTTCTGAAATGCAGCCACCTCTGGGGACAATGGTGGCAGCTGCTTAATAATAAGCTCCAACACCTCACAACAGTTTAGCTAAGTCAATTAGTCATTGTAGTTAGTAATTGCTTGTGAACATTAGACTATCAAATGGTTAAGTCACCAGAATTATTAGTTCACTGGAAATGTACTCCATTCTTTAATTTTTTTTACTTAAAAATTATTCTAATTGTAAAAAAAATAACACATAGAATAGGTCGTGTTCTTAGGTTTTCTTTTAGATCTGTTCTTCAGTTTGAAACTTAAAATAAGAGCTCTCATTTAAAAAAAACTGTGTAGTTTAAAATAGACAGTTATTGATAGGAGCTAATCAATAATAATCAATAATAGCAGCAGTCAGAAAAAGATGTGTTGGGAGAGATGAGGGAAACATCCAGATCTTGGAAATGTTTTGCATATTCACCTCAGTAGGAGTCACATAGGAGAGACCTGTGTAGAAGCTGGTTGAGTTCACCACCTTTCTGTGTTTTATCACAAGTGAATTAGCCTGTGAAATCGTTCCAGACTTGTCATCCTGAAGTACTAAGAGGCTCAGGCACAAGACATACGCAGGGACTAGAGACACCATAGGTTTTACCTTCTTTGAAGCATCTGTCTTCAGGATTCTGTCTTTTCTCAGGACACTACTTCATAGCCAACAAGCTACATTTCATGTCTGGATCTGAGTAGCTCTCATTAGTACCTTCAGCATTGTCACTCTCTGAAAACCTCCTTGGGCATCTAATTTTCCTCTTAGATGTTCATTTTATTTCACTTACCCACATCTTTGTCGAAAGTAGGTAGAAGACATTCACGGCCCAGTAGTTTGGTTTGAGCAGTGTCTGTAGGAGTCAGTCTGGTGATGGCTGTTGAAAGATAAACTAGCTAGAGGTTGAAGCAGAGAGAACCATGAGTATCCCTGGCTCTGCAATGTCTGATGGGATAGTTAAAGAGCAGAGCATCTTTCTCATGGTGACTGCATCTCTGGGGCATTCAGAGGGCCCAGGGTGTCTCATGCCCACAAGCAGAGCATCTGGACTGCTCTGAGCTGTGACCCATCAGAGGAAGAGAGCAGATGTCACTGCTGAGATCCCTCAGTGGAACTGGCCCTAAGTGAAGCAGAAGGCAGGACAAATATGTCTACTGTGATGATTTCTTCTAAGTTGCCCTGTTAAGGCATGGATGACTTGGAGGCAGAAAGGAGGGCGGGGAGAGGGTTGAAAGAGAGGGAGAGTCTGGGAATGAGGTCTTAGAATGGGAAATGGAGCAAATTTTCCCATTGTAATGTTTGTAGATTAAGCATACGAAGAATGTCCAGATGCCTTACTTTGCAGAGCATGTTATAACAACAGCTCAGCTCCAGCTCTTCTCATTTAGAAAACAGAAAAGGGAGCTGGCATGGTTGCATACAGCTATATTTCCAGTACTCTAGAGGCTGAAGCAGGAAGAGTGTAAGTTCAAAGCTAGCCTGGACTACATAACAAGATCCTGGCAAAGGATTAGAGAGGGGGAGAAAGGGCCGTGGGGTTTGGGGTAGAAGGTGGGAAAGGAGGAAGAGACAGGGGAGAATAAAAGAGAGAAGAAATGCTAATGCCAGTGTCATTGGCAGACCTTACGTTCATGGTATTTCCAAACAGCCCTTTCCTAATCTTCGGCATTCAGAGAGCACTGTATAGTAAATTGTGGCATTTCCATCTTCTAATTTAGGACTGTTTCAAAGCCTGCCATCCAAGAAGGTGATGGTTGTTTATACACTTCAAAGGGGCCTGACATCAAAGGAGCCTGTTACCCAGAGCTTGGCAGAGGCTGGAGGCGCCTTCTTGTCAGGCGCATGCCCTTTGTGTGCTTCATTCATCTCTGCAGCTTCCCTGGCGCAGCATGGTTTCGTCTTCATCATGTGGACAAGGCAGAGAAGGGCTCAGAGGAACTAGCCTAGAATCTGAGTGGCAGAGCGAGGATTAGGGTGGGCAGCAGACCCCCGTGCTGCTTTCCAGTTGCTCTTCTCCAGAATAGACACCTGCAGTTTCACCATTAAAAAGTACCCGAGCATGCTACCCAGTTTCCTATGGCTCTGTGCATTGTGTATCACTTAGGTTCTGTCTTTACTCTATCTTTACCTTCAAAGATACTGAAATCAAGAGTGACAGCCAGAGTTCTCAGAAAGAAACCGAGGAGTCAGAAGAAAATGCTTCTCTAGAGCTTCCAGAGGCTGCAGAGATCCAGGTAAGGGTCACTACTTCCCCGGCCCTGAGGGATGGGGATGGGCCTGGGGATATGGTGACACTGAATGGGGCTTTGGTGTTGGGGTTGTCACTGAATTCTGTCATCTACTGCAGAAAGGCCCCACTCACACTAAGGTGGTGAGGTTGCGTAAGTTTGTAATAGGCAAGCCTCGTGGTCATGCTGTAGATTGCAGGCCAGAATGGAACTTGATCCTGTATTTGTTACCTTTCTCATTACTGTGACAAAATGCATGGCAAAAGCAGCCTTGGCAAGGGAGACTTTATTTTGGCTACAGTGTGAGGAGGCTATAGGCTGTGATGGTGGGGAAGGTATAGCAGCGAGAGCAAAGCTGCTGATCACACTGCCTCTCAAGTCAGGAAGAGAGGAAGAGGGAGGAATAGTGGCTCCTCCCTCCCTGTCCAGAATTCAGTCTGGGACCCCAATTCATGGGATGGTGCCATCCATGTCTAAGTTGGACTTCCCTTCTCAGTTAAACTTCTCTGGAAATGCCCTCAAAAGACGCACCCAGAGAAGTATCTTCTAGGTGAAAGCTAATTAACACTCACAAGTCTACACCTTGTCAACTTGATACCCAAATATGTCACCTTTAGCCATTACATTGTGACGGCCCTCAAAGGTTCATGGCCATCTCATAAGAAAAATGCATTTAATGTGTTTCTAGAGCCCCCGTAATCTATAACAGTCTGAACTCTTTTCAGAAGTCCAGTTCCTGTGGAAGACTCAAGACAGTCTTACCTGTGAGCCCCTACAAGATACAAAATATTACATACTCAGTGTATGCCAGCACAGGGTAATAGACCTTCTAAAGGAGAGACATAGGAGCAGAGCAAGAAAGACCAAAGCAAGACCCAAACCCAGCAGGACAAACAACAAATACTCTTGTTATGTGCCCAGCATTTTGGGCTCCTGGTAGCATCATCTGAATTCCAACATTCTTGGGTAGTGCCACTCTCCCAGGTCTGTCATCCATAGCAATATGAACTTTCTTCTAGGCCAGCTCCATTCTGTGATTGTACTTTTGTGAGTGTGACATAGCTCCAGATCTTTACGTCTCATTGCAATTGAAGCATCATGATCTCAGCTCCATACAGAGATCTCTCAGGGACACCCTCCAGGGAATCTGACCCTGCCACACAGTGCCTAGCCTCTGTGACTTTCTGGAACCTAGTGCAAGTCTCTATGATCCCATAACTCTTGTATTTTATATATTTGTAAAGCCAGCATCATGTGGCCAACACTGCCAAGTTCTGTTCCCACTTCAAGGTACCACCAGCTCCTCTCCACCGCCCTTCCTGCACATTCCCTGACTAGAGGAGGTTAAGGCAGATGAAGCTGCTCTCCGGAATCTGATTAGGCAATCCAGAGTTGCTGAACAAACATACAGGCTTCACACACTCAAATGCACCAGCATGCTCCTTCCTGTTTTGTTTGGGTCTTGCTATACCACAGAGACACCTGTCACTGCTTCCTGGAGAGCCACCCAGCTTCACTCCACTTTTGTGGTCTCAGGATGAGCTTTCCTTTACCTTCTTTCTGCCAGTGTGGCTCTAACGGAGCAAAGGGTGTGCTGCTGCCCGGACCTAGACGAAGGGATGAATCCACTCCCAGGGAATCCTGAACTAGTCATGTGATGAGATAGATAGAGATTAATGGGTGGGCCCAGGGATCCAGCCATTGTTCCATCTGAGTTACCAGTGTCTAAAAATGACTGTATTTGAGGGGCTGGTTCTAGCTTCTCATATACTCCTGTGAATCAGTGCATGTCCTTTTGTCCTCAGGAGCTAGGTCACACAGGTCCCCTCCTTAGAAGACCTCAACAAGTGGGTCAGGTAGGAGGGGGTGAAATGAATGTGCTCACCCATAGTTAGTTAGCTCCTGCCACCATGTCAGCACCAACATGGGTAGAAGCTAAGCTGGATAACATAGTTCCATCAACTTCTACTTGATGGACTCCTTCAGGATTAGGAGTAGGTGAGAACTAGTGTTTCCTGAGCTCCAGCACCTTCTTCCTCCTCCTTTATAGCCCCACACCGGAAAGGAAAGAAAAAGTGCCCTTTGCCTATCAACACACACACACACACACACACACACACACCCCTACCTACCTGCCTTGGGGAGAAGAAGGAAGGAAGACCTGAGGCTTACAGTACTAGGTCCCCTGGATTATTATTCTTCCCAATTTTCATGTTGTGGAAATTTTCATTCTCTGTGGAAGAATAGTGGCTGATTGCTTCCAGCCACAAAAAGAGTCAATGTGTAATAATTGGGTGTTATATTCCAAATATAGTTTTATCCACAAAGATTCAGTGATCATAATGGTCAGGCACCCTGTTAAGTGCTGAGGGAACTTCCAAACCAGAGCATAGCCCCAGCCTGCAGGAGGTTATATGTGATGGAAAGAGAAGAGGCTCTTAGTGAAAGGCATGAAGAACAAGATAGAAGACACAAAGAAGAGAGGGCCAAAAGGGGAGTAGACCCTTTCAAAGAAGATCAGAGGGCTGGGATAATCGAGGGAAATGAAACTCATGAGTGGCATTTTTTGAAAAAGACAAGAGACCTCTATTTGCATCTAAAATGGAACACTTTATATAGTGCTGCAGTAGACATCATATTTACTCTCCTCACACACCAAAAAAAAAAAAAAAGAAGAAGAAACAAACATTCTTAAGGTAGTGCTCTCTCTATGATAGCAAAGGATACTGATGTCATTGAAATGGGAAACAAGGTGCGTGAATCTGTGATTGTCCCACCCTATTGCCCTGAGAAGGTTTCCAGGCCACCTCACAGCACACGAGAATCAGACAAATATCTGCAAAGATAGATCAGTGTGTCCACAGAGGCTAGAGTTTGAAAGACAGAGGAGCAGCGGAGAGGAGAGAGCTACACAGAGAGTGAGATCTGTCATCCATATGCAGAGGATTGCTTTTCAGTCTTCAGCTGAGAACTCACTGGTCAGAGCATTCATGTAAGGAAACTACTGAGGTCAGACGTGGGCAATGAACCTTCCCAGAGGATTAGGGCCAACAGTACTTAAGGATTACAGGCTGGAAACAGTGTCTGGACTCAACCAACTAGAAGACAGTGTCCTTGACAAGGCCTGGGGAAAGGACACATATAGGTCTTGGCTCCATAATAACAACAGTTGGTTCTATAGAAAGCACCATTCCAGGTCTCTCTAATGACTCAAGAACCAAAAGGGTCAAACTGTTTCTAAGTGACTTAACTCAGTCTCAAAGTCTAAGGATATTTGTAAGAATAAACATTTCACAATTTTTAGAATCCACTAAAAATGACCATGTACTCAAAACACTGGGACCATATATAGCACCTCAAACAGAGATAAATCCATTAGTCAACTCCAAACTAAAATGGATGATAGGCATTGTAAACAATGACATTGAAATAATTTTGTCAATCTATTCCTTGAGAATTTCATACATTTATACAACATATTTTGATCACATTCACATACCCTCATTACTCTAAATGCCACCTCCTTCTCCATCTTCTCCCAACTCTGTGTTCTCTAAAGTAATTATTTTAACTATAGTTTTATTTACTCTAAAGGTAAGAGACATAGAGATACTAAAATGATCCATCATAGACTTCTAGAGATAAAACTACAGTGCATATGCATTGCATAGGTTGAAAATGCATCAGAAGGATTGATAACAGATTAGATATCGTGGGAGAAAAAATTAGTGAACTGGAGGCATAGAGAAATAAGACATTCTCTCTCTCTCTCTCTCTCTCTCTCTCTCTCTCTCTCTGTGTGTGTGTGTGTGTGTGTGTGTGTGTGTGTGTGTGTGTGTGTGTTATAGTGAGAGTATGGAGGCTAAAAGATCAGGGAGTCAGTTCTTTCCTTCTACCATGTAGGTCCTGGGTTGAACTGATTTTGTTAGGCTTGGTGGCAAGCACCAGTGAGAAGGAGATATATATCAATGAACTCTGACACAGGGAACTAATATATGTTAAACTGTAGTCTACAGAGGAGAAAAAAGAGATTGGGACAAAAAAAAAATCCTGGAAGAAACAATGACAAGATTTCAGACTAGATGTATCAGGTGGCCTTCCTTTTGACAGTGAAAATTAGCTTATATAGATGGTATATAAGTATCTTTAGAGAACAGCAGTGCACAAACAGAAATGCATACCATTTAGAGTAGTAAAAATAGAAACTCTTTGGAGATAAGTCTAACAAAAGATGTTTAAGACCCATGTACTGGCAACTGCTAAACCTTTCTGAAAAAAGAAATAAAACAGTGAGAACCCCTGTACTCACAGAGTGAGATATCCTGTACTCATAGATTTGAAGACTTAATGTTTGTCAAGATGTCAGTTTCCCCAGTTGCTCTGTAGATTCAGCAAGACTCTAGTCCAAATTCAGCAAAAATACTGTGGAAATTGAAACAGAAAATTCATACGGAAAGAAAAAGGACCCATAGTGTCAGGATAATTTGCAACAAAGTTTTCGGATCGAAACTAATTGGCCTCAAGATATATTTTAAAATTCTTGTATTTAGGTAACATGGTACTGGCCTCAAGGTCAATCCAAACAAAACAAAACATCCTGATAGAAATGAATACAGAACTAGAGTAAACATTTCCCAGAAAAAAGTATCTAAATGAATTGATAGTCAACTTCCTCAGTCAATAGGGAGATGCACATGAAAACTATAGTCAGGCACAACCATGCATTATTAGGATGACCAAAAATTTAAAAACGAAGCACTCTAAATGTTGGTGAAGGTATGCAGAAATTGTGGCTTCTTCACACACAGACCACACTTAACAACAAGAGGGAATAAACTGCCAGGATGTTTGAGAATGTGGACACTTTAATCTTTAATATTGAAAGAAATAGAAGTCAACCCCTCTCCCAATAAAAGAATATCCACACTACCAAGAAACACAGACCAATCTGGTGACAAAGAAGAGGTCAGTGTTTGCCTGTTGCCAGGACTGCAAGCAGTGAGATACAGGGGCACAGAGAAATTCAAAAGCTTAGGGGAGTGAGGTATGTGTTCATTATTTAAACCAGGGTAATTTTTTATAGATATATACACAAATCAAAACATCTCAAAAGGCATATTTTAAATGAATGCAGTTTATTGCATGTTATTATGCTTCAACAAACCGATTTCTAAAAATGCTTGGTACAGCTCTCAAGTTACACAGAATAAGAGTCACAACTAATGTCTAGTCCTAAACACCGATCAGTCTACCTCCTCCCTTTAAAAAAATCTTTCAAGGTGGATGCTGGCTTGTTTCCTTTTAACAGATGAAGAAACAGACCCCCATCATTTTCTCAGTGCCTCCTAGCCATTAGCAGAGGCACCGAGGTCTGAACACTCGCTAATCACTGCAGAGCTTGAGTTCTGAACCACCATGGGTTGGTTGATTCTTGTCTTCTCATTGTTCTTTGCAGGAGAAAGAGAGCGAAGAATCTTTGTTGTCTGGAGATATCCCGCCAGGATTCTCTGATGTAATTAAGGTAAGGTTTGTGCCTGTACAGGCCTCTGCTGCCTGCTGGTTGGGGAGCTTCTCTCCTCCCGCTTCAGCCTTTGTGTGCCCGGTCCTCCGGTCCTCCTGTAGCCCTCCACTGTCTTCCCCAGTGCATAGCCATGGGTGTCCTTGGGTCAGCTCCGGTCAACTCTGACCCCACTGTAACTAATCCCTAACCCCACACACCTTGCACAACTCAGACTGAAAGTTGTATTTTATTTGTGTTTCAATTATTTGTAACCATTTTAGTAGATATCTTTTTCTTCTTTCGTGCCCAAAGAGAAACTTCGGAGAGTTAAAATGCTTATTGAAATACCCACCCCTGGCTCTGTCCCCCAACCCCCCCCCACACACATACACACAGATACATACCACGTTGTATATGCAGATATATATCACATGCACTCACATGCCCAGGTACATACACTCTAAGTGTGTGTGCTTTTGTGCTGCTTAGGTTCCTGTACCCTTTTGCTGCAGGTTCAAGCCAAGCTTCATTTGGTTAACTAGGGTTTACTTGGTAACATCTTCTTCTTCTTTGGCTGTCCCTAGGGCATCTTCCTTTGTTACTTTCCGTCACCCCACGTACACCCTAGCACCGTTCCTCTGTCAAACTGCTCCCACCCATGCCTCATGTCGTCTGTTTCTTGTTCACAAACTGGGGAGTTGCGCGATCCCAATGCCCCGTGGTCCTACTCAGGGTTCTAACCCTCTAAGGAGCAGAGGAAGGCATGATCTGTCCCAGTGACAAGAAGAAGCCCAAACCTCTCCCAGCTTCCAAGGGGCCTCCTGGTGACGGGCTGCTGCACTCTGCTGCCTTTAGAAGCTTGCCCATCTCTGAGGGAGGCCCAGGCCAACAAAATTAACAGATCCATGATGGCACTGGGGCAAACACTGGATGCTGCTGCTTCCACACATCAGAGCTCTGTCAGAAGGCCAGATCCTCTGCTGTCTAACCCCCAGATACTGATCAACTAAGGAGTTTGCTGTGTGTGTGTGTGGGGGGGGGGGGTGCCGCTTTCCGATGATTGGCCCTGAACTGGAGAACAGTGCTGTGATAGGAGCACTAATGATCTCAAGATCTGTCCTTCCAGGCTGCCTGCAGGGTGGGGGTGGAGACAGGGCCCTGTGCTATCTTCAGGGAAGGGGTGGGGGATGTGCCAGCAGACAGAGATGGCACAGAATGGGTACAGGTCCACTTTTTGCATTTCCTGTGGCACCCCTACCCTCTGCTCTCTGTTACTTAGTGTCCCTCAGCAGCCCAAAGAAGATGGCTAAAGGTACCTAGCTCCAACATTTTAGGGAGCAGCCAGGAGGATGAGGAGGAAAGTTGCTGGGGAATGGACACCCCACCCCAGCTCCTGTACCTCTGAGGCAGAGAATGCTCAGGATAGAGTCCATGGTGGGAAGCAACTCCTGGAAAGGCCTGTGTTGCTGACTTTCCCTTCTTTGTCTTTCCTTTCTCTCCTCCCAGAGGTTCTTGGCAGTTGCTGAGACCAGAGCTTAGGTTTGCTTCTGAGGAACCCACCCTGTGACACTCACTAATCATTCTTATTTCCCATGCCATTGTTATGCCCCAGGAAGCAGGGTAGAGAGTCAGTGCAAGGTGACAGACAGTTTTCTTGCTAATGTTCAGTCCTAAGAGTGAGGCCACTACTTTATATACTTAAACATGGATGGAATAGGAAGGGAGGACCAGAACCCATTAGTCCCCCTGAGGACATCTAAGTAAGCAAGGAAGATCCATTTCCCATGTTTATCTCCTGACCCTTCCCGAAAAAACCCACTGAAATGACAGTGAAGAAGGGAAAAGGGCACAGATCCACAAAGACAACAGGATGGAAGGGAGTTATTGGAAGATAAGCACTCTAAAAATATTTAGAATCACGGCAATCGATGAAGGCGTTTGCACTGGCTTAGCAGAACTGAGAGGAGACTGGTAAAAATGGTGTGAGCTCTCCACAACAGCTTGGGGTTCTGCTGAGGGGAGGAAAGGAAAGAAGCTAAGCACATGAGGTCTGTTTGGCAGCCTGGCAAAGACTAGCCTGGACCCCAAACTCCCTGCAGACTCTGCATAGCTGACCAGCCACGTCCCAGGGGAAATGACCCAGTGAGTATTCCATGGAGAAAACAGGAAAACATGACTTCATGTTCCATGCTGCAAGGCTGTGTGATGGTGAAGGGCAGTGAATAGAGAAAGTGCAATTCTCCATTTCAGACAGAGGAGCCCAAGCCAGAAGCCAGGTGTTTGTTGGAGTTGTCTGTTGCTGCTGTTATTAACTACCACAACTTGGTGGCTTAAAATAATTGTGCCTGTCATCTTCCAGGCCCAGAGATCAGAATTCCCAGACAGGTCTCACTGCACTAAGCCTCTAAGTGTAGGTGGAGGGCCATTTCTGAGGAATCTAGGGGGGGGGGTCTGTTCCCTTGCTCTGCCGGTCTGTAGAGGGCACGTGCATTCCTTGCCCTTTGCCCTCTTCCTGTACCTTCAGGGCCACAAGAGTGAACCTCCACACCCCTATTTGAGCATACTGCCTCCCTTGTCATTTTATCATATCCATTTGAATAAACCAGGACAGTCTTCTCAAAATCCTGAGTTTAGTGGCATCTGCCAAGTCCCCTGTCCCTGTAAAGTACATGCCCTCAGGTTGAGGGATTCAGACACAGTTCTTGAGGGCCACTGTTTTCCTTCCCCAGTCTGTCTTGCAGATTGGAACTGTAGGCTGGGAAAGCTTTGTATTAGTAACTTTTCTGTTACTCTGATAAAACACCATGACCAAAAGAGTGTATTTGGGCCTACAGTCCCAGAGGGCTAACGGTCCATGACGGAGGGGAGGCATGGCAGGAAGTAGCAGACATGGCAGCAGGAGCAGGAAGCTGAGAGACAGCATCTTTAACAGAAAGCAGAAAATAGAATAAATTGGAAGAAGGGCAAGGCTGTACGCTCTCAACGCCCTCCCCCCACCATGACACACTTCCTTTAGCAAGGCAATACCTCCTAAACCTTCCCAAACAACATCTCCAAGTGTGTCCTGAGTGTTCAAATGCCTGATATTTGGGGGGGGGAGGGGGTGGAATTTCTCCTTCAAATTATCACAAGCTGGATCTTGTCCTGAATATAGGCCAGGGAGAGAAACAGTGAAGTTCATAGATTATTTCAGATACCTGATTGCTTAGAGAGCATTTGACCAATACTTCCCAAATCTTACAAAACATGAAAAAATTTAGAAGCCAAGGACATAAAAATAAAGTACATAAATGAGAATGGAGTTTTATTATCCTACTTTGTTGTTCATGGTGGCAACAATACTTCCTACCATACGTAATAACATATCATGACATTGTCTATATTCTGTAATCCACAATATATCATAACCGTGTCAATACTGATGTAAGGAGAAATGTAAATTAGTTATGAAGGAACCAGCTTCCCTTTTGGCAGCCATAACAGCCAAACACTTGCTTGCCATAAACCTGCCTTGGTCACTTAGAGGTCAGATGCCTGTCTCGTGACAAGGAACCTTAGTCACTAAAAGGTCAGATGCCTGTCTTGTGACAAGGAACCAATCAGAAGTTAGCTGGTGGCGCTATGCTTTACGACACTGGGTGTGCTTTATGGACTAGCGCACAGCAATGCCGTGGAGAGCATAGCAACCACCCTGGGAGGGCCTATGAGCCATAACAACCAGTTGACCAATCAACACAGGGCAAGCCCTCCAAGCCTGGAGGCACACCAATCGTGAGCCTGTGCGTACCCCTAGACACTCCCCTTACGCTGCCCTATAAGATCTATGCGCAGCAGCTTCAAGCCGTCTTTTCTAGCCGTCCGCCATGGCGGGTGGGTGAAAGACCCGAGCTAACATAGGGTTAGCTTGTTAAATTACAATAAAGCCTCGTGCAGTTTGCAGCAAGCTCTCGAATCCGCCTGGTGATTGGGGTGACCGCGAACCTGGCCTGGGACCCCGAGTTTTCGGGGGTCTAACAGTTATACTGTGGGGATAGAATCCAGGGAAGGAATGGTGGAAGTTATCCATCACTTCAGTGTCCAATAAGAAAACATTTAAATTGATGAATTAAAAAGTAGCAGTGTAGCATGTTTTTCAGAAATAGAGATAAGTACCCCCAAGAAACTAAAAGGTGAAAAGTGATACCTGATGGGAGGGCAAGGGGATAAGGGACAGCTGGTTTTCTTTATGAAGTTTTACTACTAGTGTTTTGACTATATGCTTGTGTTACTTTGATTAATAAAAATTCCAGAAGGAACTCAGAACGAATCAAGTGGATGCACCCAGTGTTAACTTCCCTGGTGGCTGAGGTCAAGTGGACCTTTCCGGGCTCCATCTCACTCCCAGAGTCACCTGAACATCCTAAAGGTCCAGAAATTCTAGCACCACAAAAAGTTAATGAAACCAGTTTTCAGGACAGAACTCGCCTGCTGACAGTGTTAATGTGTGTCATACAATACTATCACACTAACCTTTACCCAGTGGAACGATCAGAACATTTGTTTTCTGTCCTTTGTGTGAGAAGCAGTGTCTCGGGCATCATAGGAACAGGGAATGCAGAGACAGTGCAACAGCTAGCCCAGTAAAGCTCTGTGGTTCCTCCTGCGTGCCCCTCTCTCCTTCTCTAGGATATAGAACAGAAGTTCAGCGTGCTTTCAAACATGGGCGATGAGGAGCCCAGTTTGAGCAGCAGTGAGAGCTCCCTGCCATCCTTCCTGTTCTCGGAGGAACCCTCCCTCTTCCGCCCCATCTACCTGGGAGAATCTGCTGCATTTTGCATTCAGCTCTTTTGTATTGATGAGAAATACGAGGCAAGGCAAGTACCGATCTCCAATTTTGTTTGTGCTAAGAACTTCTTAGGCAGTAATTTTTCACAGTATGTGGTCTTTAAACCAAACCTCATATCCTGGGGACCCTAAAACAGCAGATTCCTGGACCCCCCCCCCCCATCCAGAGGTTCTAGTCCATAAAATTTGGTTAAGACCCACAGAATGGAACAAAAATATCTGGCCAGTTCTATTTCACCTGAGCCACAACTGAAGGTCTGAAAAGTCCCTCTGTGTAGTCACATACCGTTTCCTTTCTATGCAGTGTGCGTTTCTCCAAGTCTTTGTTGAATCTGTGGTGTGTTTGAGTGCAAGTAACAGAAAACCCACTGGAAACAAGGGTTTTTGTTTTCCAGTTTTGACACAACTGACCCTAAGTCTGGTGGTAGGGACTCATGTTAGACAATGCTAGATCCCAGACTTGGACAATCAGATTGAGGAGGCGTTTTCTCTTTACCTCTTTACTCTGACTCCCTGCAGTTCATCCCAGTTCTGTCCCAGATAGGGACAGCTTCGGGTCTACGGAAGAATCCTATGGGAAGGTGTTTTGGTTGGGACTGAGATTCCCAGCCAAAGTTTCAAGAGACCTGCTTGACTCCCTGCTCATTCCCGAGCCAGTGCTATCATCAAGCCATACTTTAATGTGCAATCAGTCTCTTGCCTCATGCTCCACCCTTAATCTGGAGCAGGAGACTCACCAGACTGTAAAATGGGGGGGGGTGTAAAAGAAACACCCTACATTTCAGGAAAGCTATTGGAAGAAGGAGGCATGATGTCTGGCAGATAAAGCCTGGCTCCCACTTCCTGTCCCTAAAGAGCATCTGTGTATGCTGGGCTTGTGGCCCCCATTTCTCAGTCTGAATAGGGACCACTGCCTGATGACTGAATTCAGCATCTCCTTTAGCAATCACCTATTACAACCATAGCCACAAAAATATTTTGAAGAGAAAAATATGTTCCCATTTTGATATAGCAGAAGGTTCTATTAACCTTTGAGATAACCAAGACAGTGCTGGTCATTTCCTTTTTAGGGGGTGCATTTAAACATACTCCTCACCTTTTAGGCTCTAAAAAATATGATTTTTAATATTAAATGTCCAACTTTATGGAGATTGTGGAGGTTGAAAAGGGGAACCTTTCTATTTTAATTACATTGTAGACTAAAGAGTTTGGAATGACCTTCTACAGCTGTTTTATGCTTATTTTCTGTTTTTAGATAAAATTTTGCATAGACAGTTATTTTTTATTTTGTTTGATGACACCTTATAATTTGCCTGTGAAAGCAGAAATGTGGTTATTTAGAAAATATTTTGCAAATAAAATAAAAAAAAAAAGATGAGACTAGCCAGTATCACACAATCAAATCCCTCCTTAACCCCTCCGAGAAGTAAGGGGACGATCCTGTCCACAGAATGGCCATCATTAATTAGGATTGGCTTTCAATTGCACAGACATTACTGGTCACTGTGAGAGTGTGCAAAGATACTCTGTTGCTGCCATATGAAGCCTATGGTGTATGCGAGCATTAACCTATGCAAGTGATTAGACACTCCTGGCTGGCTAACTGCTGAAAGGGGGTAGGGTGGGTAATGGACTGTCTCATGATGCTGCATTTATTTGCTGTGCTGTAACGTTGTTCACTGTCTTCTTTACAGGTCCCTGGATTTTATGAGTTTTGTTTTCAGTCTTTTCCCTGTGAGTACATGATGAATTCTGAGTAAGGAAATTGCTTTTGTAGTTAAATTATAGAAAGACACAATATTTATTGTACAGACATTTAATGTTGAGACTTGAACTGCTCCCCCATTCTGAAAGGACAGTCAAGTGGCGTGGCATGAACTCTTAAAAATAGAAAATATTTTCGAGTAATGTGTCTGCTGTGCGACCGTTTCTTTTAGAGACAGCATTCCAGTATTTTATTGGGATTACATAATTCACAGTCATATATGAAAATGCCAGTAGTTAGGAATCCTTAGTGCCTCTGATTGTTGGATTGCTTTCTGGTTTACATTGGCTCAGACTATGCTGGCATCAATATAATGCTTTGTGGCAGGTGGAAAGGAGGAAACTTGTAGTTGATCTCCAGCTTGGCTTCTCTTCTACACTCTGGGCCTAACATAGTGGCTAGTATATAGAAGGAGCTCATCGCGTGTTGGACATCGAGTCTGAGATCAAAGTACAAATGTCCCCCTCCCTCTCGGTGGTCCCATTGTTTTCTGAGGATGGGAATCCTAGCCAACAGCTTATCATTGGAAGGAAAGGAAATGGAGAAGGGAAACAGTCTTCAGAAGAACCTTTCTGATGCTTAGCTGTGACAGTTATATGTACCAGTGTTCTTCTTCAGCGGGCAAACTTCAGGCAGAGTATCTGTCATTTCTACTTGGAATATTGAGGCAAAAATAAATATAGTTTAATTTTGTGTTCTTAGATTTTACTTTCTTGTTTTTTTTTTTTTCCAGAACTAAAACAGCCTTAGAATAGGGCAATATGTTCTCCACTGTGGTTTCTTTAAATTGATTTTTAAGGCATTTTCAAAACTCATAGAGCAATGTGGATTAACTCAGAGACTTTTCAAAGCTGGTTCCCTCAAAGATGCCTTAAAGACATTTCACTGAGCTTCCTATTTTAACATCCACATTATAAAAGCAAGACTGGATTTTAATGGGCAGAAGACCTGTTTACATTTTGACTCTATTTGACTTGGGGATAGAAGGATACAGGAACAAAATACCTTCATTACTTCACCCTTAATCCCTCAAATCCAAGCTGAAGCAACTCATTATCGTCAGTGCCCCTCCCTGAGGAAGCACACCAACACTTGGCACCCAGTCCTTATTTTCAGCTTGAGTAGCTCAGCATTTGTGATTCTAAAGTCTCTCTGAAAGAAGCTGTGTTATTTTGCTAGAAAGAAGGAAGATAAGGTCAAATAATGACTCACTCCTTGGGGCTGCAAAATGTCCCGAGGGCCTTGGATTAGCCCAAGTAATACCTTCACAGGGTTCAAGAGGAGGCGAAGTCCCAAAGGGACAAATTAGCTCTGGGAAGAGCAGGCTGCCTCTGTGGGGACCTGGGGCAGGATCAAGTGGCTCGGAGGAACACATACAGCTTCGAGCTGTACTGTCCTAGACACTGGAGTGAATGTTCCAGCCGCAAACGAAGACTAAAAAGGAAGAAATGAAGCCCCTGCTAATAACACATTTCACCCAGTTCCATGTCTCAGATGCAGGCAATCAGTGTCAACACTGCTAATGAGCTGTTTTAGATTCTTCATCTCACACTAAGCCTTGAAGTACAGTGTTTTTAGCTTGCAGCATACCTCAGCATAAGAACTGGATTTTCCTCAGCAGTGTTTAATTCTATTTAGGTCTCATGAGATTTTGTAGTTAGATAAGACAGTTGGTATATTTAAGTTGGGGGGGATAGATTGACATGACTTACACACACACATACACACAGACACACACACACACACACACACACACACATACACACACACACACACCTTGTCCAATAAATGAAACTTGGTGCTGGTCTTTAAAGTTTAAATTAATGAAATTAAGTTAATTAAGTGATATTAAATTAAGAATTTAGTTTTTCAGTCATACCAGCTATATACAAAGTCTCATTGGTCACATGTGACCACTGGCTGCCGCCTGGGACAGCAAGGTCTCGAGAGGTAAATGGCAT
This sequence comes from Cricetulus griseus, assembly GCF_003668045.3. Taxonomy (NCBI): domain Eukaryota; kingdom Metazoa; phylum Chordata; class Mammalia; order Rodentia; family Cricetidae; genus Cricetulus; species Cricetulus griseus. The sequence continues at coordinate 32,996,814 of NC_048599.1, read as the reverse complement.
CTGTCTGGACTTGCTGATCCTTCTGTGTCTTCTGGGGTTCATGCTTGCCTTTAGATTGTCACCTTGAAAAGATGATGTCATGACAAAGAATTCGTCTGTAACAAAAGGGTTTTAAAGGCAGAAAGGCCTGGAATACCACACACATTTCACAGAGGAGAGGCCAAGGCTTCTATAAATCTCATTTCTTAAGTTCAAGGCCCTTGTTTTGATACTGTGCTGTCTGGTTTACTCACTGATAAAACTGAATTTCCAAATGCAGATGGTCTTAATTTAAAAATCTGGTCCAGGTTTCATAGCACAGACCTATAATCTAGAAACCCAGAAGGCTGAAGAAAGAGGATTATAAGTTCAAGACATGCATGAATTACAGAGAAAAACTTAAGGCTAGCCTGGGCAACTTAGGGAAACTTTTCAGTGGTATGTACAGTCCTTGGTGAGAAGACTCAGCGGTAGAGTTCTTGCTCAGCATATGCCAGGGTTCTGGGTACAATCTCCAGAGCTGCAAAATTAAACAAGTCAGTGAGATCAAGTGCTAGGAGTCGATTATGGTATCATGTACCTCCAAACCTGTAATTCAAGAACTCGGGAGGCTGAAGCACGAGGATATAAGTTACGAGTTAGAGGCCAGGCTTGGTTGCATAATAAAGCCCTGTCTCAAAGCAGCTGCAACAATAAGAACCTACTTCTGTAAAAGAGTGCCTCTGAATGGGCCACTCTATGTTACAGTCATTTGTGCTGCTCTCAGTCAGCTTAGAGGATGTCTTCTCCATCTCCTCCTAGTTGCTTGGCTTGATGAGTTTTATTAATGGCTCTCCAAATGGCAGAAAAGCGAAACTTGGGCTTTGTCTCACTTCTGTTTTCCATATTTTTTATAGCATGGATTTGCTTAATAATAATAAATGGCTTCTTATGTTCTCCAAATATCCTGCTGATTTTTAAAAATCATTTTAGGATAAGAACTACTGCTTGATATCTGTGCCTCATCTCACACCTGAGTTTGTCCTCATCCAGAACTTCGTGAAGGTTGTTCCGTGCAACAATTGCACCCTGGAGCATGATCTTTATGTGTTTCATCGAGCTGGATTGCTCAGGTAAGTGGACTCATATGTTGTGTGACTTCCTGGGGAAATGATAATGTCTTGTGTCTTCTGGGGTTCATGCTTGCCTTTAGATTGTCACCTTGAAAAGATGATGTCATGACAAAGAATTCGTCTGTAACAAAAGGGTTTTAAAGGCAGAAAGGCCTGGAATACCACACACATTTCACAGAGGAGAGACCAAGGCTTCTATAAATCTCATTTCTTAAGTTCAAGGCCCTTGTTTTGATACTATGCTGTCTGGTTTACTCACTGATGAAACTGAATTTCCAAATGCAGATGGTCTTAATTTAAAAATCTGGTCCAGGTTTCATAGCACAGACCTATAATCTAGAAACCCAGAAGGCTGAAGAAAGAGGATTATAAGTTCAAGACATGCATGTCCCTCATAGGCTTAGGTATTGGAATACTCGGTCTCCAGTAGGTGATGCTGTTTGGAGGAGGTTATAGACCCTTTAGAAGGTAGAGACTTGCTGGAGCAAGTATGTCACTGGGGGCAGGTTTGGGCGTTTGTAGCCCTGTCTCACTTCTAGTTTGTACTCTTTTTGCTTGTGGTTGAAGATGTTATCTCACAACTTTCATGTCTCATTTGCCATTGTGGACTCTCCTGTATGGAGCCATAAATCAAAATAAACTTTTCCTTTCATGATTTGTTTTTGATCATAGTATTTTTATCATAGCAACAACAAAAAAAAATAATCTGAGTAAACTTTTTCTTCCACAATTTGCTTTTGATCATAGTGCTTTATCATAGCAACAAAAAGTAGCAATCTGTGTCTATTCATCCCAGATAGGACACCAACAACAGACCAAAGAAATGATCTACAAAGTTTAGCTTGTGGCGATGAGTGCACATGGGTTAGTTATAGGAACATGGGTTAAGAGTTACTGACGGAGACATGGGTGACTCAAAGGCAGCTGTATCACTGCAAAGCCAACACCAGCATGGGTGATGACTCTAAAGCTGAGTTCTTAGAGTTCCTGCCCAACCAGTAGGCAGATCTTCCAAAAATACTCTTCTCTCCCAGCTATTATTCATTGCTTATATAACCTTGGGAAAGAGCCTTGTGGATTGTCTCCGTTTCCGAGTGCCAGCTTTTGAGCCCAGTACATCCCCATAGCTGAGTCTTTTGATCTTCCTTCTTCCTCATGGGAAATAACAACACTCCACCTCCTCCCCAGGAACTTACATTCTTTCTTTGCCATCTTTGGAAATGTTCCCCTACTCTTAGAAAGGGTGATAAAAATGTCTTACTATTTTTCTCCATTATGGCCAAGTAGTGAACCACTATATTTTAGTAACAGTCACTTATTCTCAGCTGTTAAGAGTCATGACTATAACTATCACCCACTGAGAAAGAAGTCTCTCCTCATGAGAGTAATGGTATTCTATAGGTGTAAGTAGAAATGACAGGCACATCACATATATTTAACAGAATAGCAGTTGATTTCCCATGGGGGCCTATGATCTTTACAGCCATGAGGTTTTTCCCTGGCTTCCAGTACTAAATATTAGTTATCTCTTGTAAAGTGGTTGTAAGGCCCAATCAGAAATCACTTTTTTGTTCCTACAGTAGTTTTGCCACTGTTGCACCAACAGACATTTAAAGTGGGTGTAAATAATGCGCACCTCAAAGGAGTCAGATCAAGTTTGACGAACAGATGTTTTAAAGGAAAGTACTCACACAACAACTCAGTCCTCTAAACCAGGCGAACCATGGAACAGAGAGAGAGCCGCCTGCGTGTGTGGTCTGCATTACCTGTGCCAGCCCCCAAGAGAGCGTGGCTAACATTTCCCCTACAGGCATTTCTTGTCTGGAATGTTGATAGTATAGCATGCAGGGTCCAATGATGAATAGGAATGTTGGTGACAATTCTTCCCTCATCAGCCTGTGTCGCACTCATATTAATCAGGGTTCTCTAGAGGAACAGAACTGATGGAAAGAGATTTATTAGTGTGGCTTACAGGCTTAGTTAATCTAACAATGGCTGTCTACCAACACAAAAGTCCAATAATGCAGTAGTTGTTTAGTCTACCAGACTGGATGTCTCAACTGGTCTTTAGTATATGCCAGAATCCAGGAGAAGTAGTCTCTAGTGATGGAATGGACTTACCAGCCAGAGTGAGGGCAAACATGCAAAGAGAAAGAAAGAGCTTCCTTCTTCCATGTTCTTTATGTAGGCTGCCAGCAGAGTGTAGATCTTCCCACCTCAGAAAATTGGGATTAAAAAGTAGATTGTCCCACTTCAAATACTTAATTAAGAAAAAATTTCTCACAGGTATGCCCAGATACTTGAGTTTTAGTTAATTCCATGTGTAGTTGACAACCAAGAATGGCCATCACAATCCACCGCTTGTAAACTTTATGCACAATCGTATTTCCTTATGTCATGCTTAATTTCCAAATTAAAACAATAGTCATGTCATAATACGTATAACATGATGTAACTTGTAGGCAGACTTTTCTGTCCTGTCAGCCAGTTCCCAAATAACCACACAGAGGCTTCTTCTTCTTCTTCTTCTTCTTCTTCTTCTTCTTCTTCTTCTTCTTCTTCTTATTATTATTATTATTATTATTATTATTATTATTATTATTATTATGATAGCTCAGTTTGTCACTGATTAGCTCTTATAACTTAAGTTGACCCATATTGCTTATCTGTACTCTGCCATGTGGTTCAGTGCCTTTTCTCAGTATGGCAAGTTCATCTCCTGCTTCTCTTGCATCTCCTTGTGACTCCTGAGACTCCTCCTCCTCCTCTTCTTTGTGCTCTCTTTTTGTCTTCCAGTCCCACCTAACCTCTACCTGTCCAGCTATGGGCCAGTCAGCTTCTTTATTAAACCAACCACAGTGACATGTATTCACACACTATAAAGGAATAGTCCACAATAACTATCCCTTGAATAACAGCAAATGCATTATAATATTTACAATAGATGGCGCCTTTTGGGGGGCATTCTTTTGGTATCTCAAAACTTAAACATGACAACCACTGATATTCTCTTATTTCATGACAAAGAAATCAAGGAAAGAAAACACAAGTATGTACAAGTGTATTTTTAACAAAATATGATAGAAACACTCATGTCAATTTCTCATTTCTGCAACTGTTCACATGAACTTAGCTGGCATTTATAACTACCTTCTTCTACTACCCATTCTGTATTTCTTCCATCCTCAGCAGGTCTTGCTTCTTTTCTTGGAGAAGTGACCCATACCTTCATTTCTGAAGGGTCTGTGCCCTTTGTCATCCTGCCTGGATTAGGCTGTTGTAATTTCCCATTGCCTTCAATCACATGGTAGCACCACGAGTTGCTGTAAAGGATCTCCTGCACTTCAGACATAATCTTTCTTACCTCCATTGTGCAGAAGCAACGTAGTTTCCCCTTGGTAATCTGAATCAATCACCCCTCCCAACAATGTTGTTCCTTTCTTAGGCTGTTGACATAAGAACATCAGAAGCCCAAAGTGGCCAGGGAAAAGTCTAAAAGCTTCCAGCTCAATGGAATGTTTGTTGTGGCTCCTGGTAGGAGTGCTCCCCCCTCTGGAACCAAAACTTCTAGGCCAGGAGAACTTAAGATCACAGGAACAGAAAGCAAAAATTTTCTTACTGGGTCACTAGAAGTGATAATGGAATGAATCCCTTTTCCATCCCTTGATGCCTGGACCCATAGACCCTGGTTATGGGAGAAATGGTACCATATATTGGACACTGATTCAAAGCATATACTGCCTTCTGGAGAACTCTGCCCCAGTCTTCCAGGTGGCTGCCACCTAATTAGCTCTGTAATTGTGTCCTCAAAAGACTATTCCATATTTCTATCAGACCAATTGCTTCAGGATTGTGGAGAACATGATAAGGCCAATGGATTCCATGGTCTTGGGTCCATGGTTGTAATTCTTTGGCTGTGAAATGAGTTCCTTGGTCAGAAGCAATACCATGTGTATAAGGCATTCTGTAAGTCCACGGATAGTAGGTTTTTTTTTTTTTTCAGAAGCATTACATGCAGGAAAGACAAATCCATAACCAGAATAAATATCTATTCCAGTATGGACAAAGAATTGTCCAGTCCATGGAGGAAGTAGTTCAATGTAGTCAACCTGCTACTAGGTTGCTGGCTGGTCACCCCAGGGAATGGTGCCATATCTGAGGCTCAGTGTTGGTCTCTGCTATTGGCAGATCTGGCACTCAGCATCAGCTGTAGCCAGGTCAGCCTTGGTGTGTGAAAGTCCATCTTGTTGAGCCCAGGCATAACCCCTATCTCTGCCACCAGGGCCACTTTGTTCATGTGCCCATTGGGCAATAACAGGCATGGCTGGGGAAAGAGTTTGACTGTCCACAGAATGGGTCATCCTGTCTACTTGATTATTGAACTCTTCCTCAGCTGAAGTCATCTTTTGATCAGCATTTACATGGGACACAGGTGTCTTCACGTCCTTTGCCCATTTGGAGAGATCTATTCACACACTTCTTCTCCAGATACCCTTCTCACTAATTTTCTAATCATGTTCTTTCTAAATCCCTGACTATCCAGCCAATCCGTTGGCTGTAGACCATAAATCAATGAAAAACTGCACATCTGGCCATTGCTCCTTCCAAAGAGAAGTATGGCCATGTGTATTGTCTGAAGTTCTGCCCACTGACTTTCAGGGTTGTCCCAGAAAGGGGTTGTAATGCTACAGCTGTCCTCTTCTGGTTGGTGCCTGAATTTATGTGCAGAACCATCAGTAAACCAGGCCCTGGTCTTCTCTTCCTCAGTCAGTTGGTCATAGGGCTTACCCCATGAAGCTATAGGTGCAGGCTTGGCAGCAGATGGCATTGTGACAGAATAGAAACCATTGGCTTTTGGGCAGTTTTTTTCATGTAACTTGATTGTTCCTTCAGGATCTGATCAAGCCTGATCATGTATACACCACTTCCATTTGATAATGGATTGCTGCTGTGCATGTCCTACTTGATGACTTGGTAGGCCAAATAAAAGTCCAGCTCATGATGGGCAGCTCAAGTGTCATGGTAACTTGGTGGCCTGTTGTCAGATGGTTCCGTTTACACTAAGGCTCCATAGCAATCTAAGCTGTCTCTCGAAGGGGAATAGTTGTCTTCAGATAATGGTAGAGCTTTGCTCCAAAATCTCTAAGGTCTCTTCAGTGATTCACCTGTAGGCGTTTGCCTAGTGCTCCAAACAACATTCCTATGTGTCACTGACTCCTTAAGTGCCCTCAGGTCTTCTGGGTTATGTGTCCCAAGTGGTAGAGCAGCCTCCCTAGCAGCCGGTATCTGTTGAAGGACCTTCTTCTGTTCCAGTGCCACACAAAGCCAGTAGCTTTCTAAGTTACTTGCTATATGGGCTTGAGAAACACATCCAAGTGAGGAATGTCCTATCTTTAGAATCTAAATAGGCCCCTAAATGTGCTTCTTTCTTGGTGGTGGGAGGGGCCAGGTGCCATCATTTATCCTTCACCTTAGAAGGAATATCTCTGCATGCCCCACACCACTGGACTCCTAAGAATTTCACTGAGGTAGAAGGCCCTTGAATTTTGGTTGGATTTACTGCCAGTCCTCTGGTTGCTGCCTCCTGCTCATTTGGTCCAATTAGCATAATGTCATCAATATAGTGAATCAATATGATATTTTGTGAAAGAGGCAGATGACCAGGATCCCTTCAATCTAAGTTATGACACAGTCTTGGAGAGTTAATATATTGTAACATGAATAATAAAAACCCAGAGACAGATATTAGAGTTCAAACTAAAGATCAGAGAAGCCAAGCAGCTAGCCACTAGAGAATTCTCACCTCTGCCAATGCTCAGACCAAAAGGGTGATCCATTGAGCCTCAGACTGCATCTCCAGACTGCATTGCTCTCCAGCAAGTTCCAGAAGCCTAGACTGCAATGCCTTCCTCACTGTGGCTGGAGACAAATTGCCTAAGACTGACTTTGCTTCTCCCTTATATACAGTTTCTAGTTCTAGGATTAAAGACCTGAGCTCTGTTATTCTTTTACAATCTTGTGTAGCCCTGGGTGGCCTTGAACTCACAGAGATCCATCTGCCTCTGTCTCCTGAGTCCTGGGATTAAAGGTGTGCCTCACCACTGCCCAGCTTTTATAGCTAACTAGTGTGACTGGCTTTGCATTCTGATCTCCAGTGGCTTTATTAGATCATTAAAAAAAATGTAACACCACAATATATCCTTGAAGTAAAACTGGGAAGATATACTGCTGGCCTTGCCAACTGAAAGCAAATTGCTTCTGGTGGTCCTTATGGGCAGGTACTGAGGAAAAGGCATTTATTAGATCAACAGCTGCATACTGCGTACCAGGAGATGTGGCAGTCTGCTTAAGAAGGACACCATATTTGGTATAGCAGCTGCAGTTGGAATTTCTCCTTGATTGAGTTTTCAGCAGTCAACTGTCATTCTCCATAAGCCCCCAGTCTTCCGCACTGCCCATATAGGAGAGTTAAAGGAAGATGCTGCGTGTTTCAGGTCCTTTAAGGTGGCGCTAATTTCTGCTGTTCCTCCAGGGACGTGATACTGTTTTTGATTCACTATTTTCCCTGGAAGAGGCCTCTCTAAAGGCTTCCATTTGCCCTCTCCAACCATAATATCGCTCACTCCACAGATCAATGAACGAATGTGGGGACCCTGCCAAATTCTAAGTATATCTATGCCAATTAAACATTCCGGGACTGGGAAACTAACCACAGTATGAGTTTGGGGACCCACTGGACCTACTGTGAGTCAGACTTCAGCCAAAACTCCGTTAATCACCTGACCCCCATAAGCCCCTACTTTAACTGGAGGTCCATGATGTTTCTTGGGATCTCCTAAAAGCAGAATCAATTCAGAGCCAATATCTAATAGACTCTGGGAAGTCTGGCTGTTTCCTTTCCCCCAGTGTACAGTTTCCCTTGTAATATGCCATAGGTCCCTCGGGGGAAGGACTGGAGAAAGGCTAACTGTAAAACTCTTAGGCATTTTATCAAGGTCCTTCCTCAGGGGAACCTGACCTTCCCTTCATTTAAGGGGTTCTATGCCTGTAAACTGGCTCAAGTCTGAAAATTGGTTCATGGCCCAAGATTCTATTTTTTCCATGATGTGAGGTAGTCTTTCTTTCATTTATTTGAGAATTTTTGAGCTTATATAGATGAAACAAAAAAACTGCTCCAGGATTTTGATCTATTTCATTCCTAGTAACACCATGATTGATTAGCCAGTACCAAAAGTCCATACGAGTCATGCCACTATAAAAATCACTTTGTTGTGCTGCCCATCACTGGTCAGGCCATCATAGACATTGCCTTGTCTAGGCTGCGATAACTATGTTCACCTTGCCTTTGGCAAGTCAGTGCTGCCACCTGGCTCCGACTACTTTGGGGCCCAGTTGAACCCATTGCATTAATTCATCCAACTGAGAAGCAGCATCTCTGACCATAAGGTCTTACACAAGGAAAAGAGTGACAACCAAATTCTTTAAATGTGTCAGTGTTCCTCTAACCATTTTGCATCTTAGAGGATTAGTGCAGGGCATGTCTTCTGGGCTTTCCCATTGTGGAGGATTAGATTTTACACACGGTACCCACTCTAGCATTGCAGTTTCCTGGAAACTTACCATCTCTTGGAACTTGGTTGTTGGTCTGATCTGGCTGCTGGGGAGGCTAGGAGACATGGCACTAGTCAGCTAGGTATGCTCCCAGTGAAAAATCACTTTTCCCACCATTGGGAAGGAAGAGGAGGGAAACGACACCACGTGTACATCACTGCCAGTGTTTGTCTTACATGTGTTCAGATTTTCTAGAATGGGGCACATGATTCTACTCAGCTAGTACTGAAGGGAGCAATAAAGAGAACTTACTTTTGCTTTTTCATTAATAAACGTTGTGTTTCGAATAGTTCTACATTCACTGAAACATTGAGAAGGAGACATACAAAGCCTTCACATGTCTCCTTTCACCGACTCACTATTCTCACCTGGCACCAGACTGCTACATTTGTTGCAGGTGATGAACAAACTGACACCTTGTTATTATCTAAGTCCATAGTTTGTGGTAGGGTTCCAGTTTGGCCTGTCAGATGGTCTGATCCTCAGCTCAATGGGATTTAGAGTCACCTGGGCATGTCTGTGAGGGCATTTCCAGAGACAGTTATCTCAGGGAAGATCCACATTGAATGAAGGAACACCATCCATGGTCTGGGGTCCTGAGCTGAGTAACAAGGAGAAAGCCAGTGAGTAGCATGCTCATCTTTCTCCAGGTCCTGAGAGTGAACATCACATGACCAGCTGCATCAGGAACCCACTGCCCTGTCTTCTTGCCTTGAAGGACTGTATTCTCTCAAATGACAAATTAAAATTGTCCCTCCCTCCCTCCCTCCCTCCCTTCCTTCCTTCCTTAAGTTGCTTTTGTTAAGTATTTTATCAGAGCAGCGAGGAAAGTAACTAGCATAGAGTTGTACATTCGATGGATTTGGAGAAATGGGTAATGGCGCCATTATAATGTCACACAGAATATTTCCTCTGTACCCTGCCTGTTGTTCCTTCCGTCTCCTTAGAGCAGGCCTTCTCTGATCTTTTTACTCACTATAATGTTTGCCATTTCCAGAAACGTAGTCAGAATCCTACAATATGTCACCTTGTCTACTTGGCTTCTCTTGGTCATATGCATTTAACCTCCATGTCACTCCATGATTTGGTGAGTCATTTATTTGTAGCACTGAATAATATACCATCATCTAGACACACTGCAGTTTCTTTTTCTGTTCACTCTCTAAGGAACATCTTGGCTGTTTCCAAGTCTAGACCATTATGAACAAAGATGCGAAAGCATTCGCAGGCAGGGTTTTGTGTAGATACAAGTTTTCAGCTTATTTGGCTAAGAAAGAATGGAATTGTTAGTAGCCGTGATCACAGTATAGTTTACCTTTGTACAAAACTGTCAGCCTTTGTCGAAGAGTGACCCTACCATTTTGCAACAACACCAGCAACTGCTCTGTGTCCCTGCAAACCTTTGCTGTTTTTCCATATAGATTTGGCTCTTCTGGCAGCTCTCTGGTTTCACTTCATTGGTGCTGTGAATGTGCCTTCCCTTAGTGATGGATGCCACCGAATGATTGTGCTAATGTATTTCAAATGCTTACCCTTCACCTATGTGACCTCTCTGATGAGGTTTCTATTTAGATTTTTTGTTTGTTTGTTTCCTTTTACTCAGGTTGCTTATTTCAGATTGATTTAAAACAAATCACAGACACCTGTTATTTCTCTAATAGAAAATGTTAATTTGATATCCAACTATCAATTAAAGTTCAATGTTTTCACTAACTGGGAGAATGCGTTCAGTTAGGGATAAATTAAAGGCCAATTCAGGATGAGCTTCTGCCATTGGTTGACTCCATAAGCAGGAGGCCAGGCAATAGAGAGGCAGGACTTCAAGGTTTGTGTTTTAAGGACCTTTGTTTCTTTCCTTTCTTCCTCTGTGGCCTCTTCTGTGTCTGCTCCATCTGCAGTTGGCCCTTAACAAATTGGCATGGCTGAGACATTCTGGGCTGATATCCATGTGGCACCATGGCCAGCTGCAAGGTACAGGCTAATTGGGTGCTTTCTTCCCCAAAAGCCCACAGTGGAGCTCCTCACTAGTCTAATAGAATATGCAACTGTGTGCTTGTGGTAGTTCTAACCCAGGTGCTGGGGAAGCATAAGTGACCCAGACAGAAGTCCCAGCCCTCATGGGGTCTGCATTCTAGCCAGAGGAGGAAGACACGAACAAAGGAAAGAGATGAACTAGATAGAAGGTACACGAGGAGAAATGGAGGAGTGTAGCAGATGGTTAAGTGCTAGATAGGGAGGAACTGTTGTCTTCACAAGGTGCAAAGGCTTGATGGAGGCCAGGGGGGGAGTCACATGGGCATGGCAAGGGCACAAGTACCCGACTCTTTCTCTTTTTATACCACTGTTTTTGTTTTGTTTTGTTTTGTTTTGTTTTTGCTTCACTTCTTTTGACATTTGGAATGGATTGCTCCTACTTTTACGTTAGGTTACTTTAAATTTCATGACCCCATATTCTGGTCCCCTGCCTAATTTCCTTCTTCTTCCCTTGGGAAATGCCCTCTGGCCATGCTGGTGAGCACGGGCACAGATAATTCATTTGATTGTTAGTGAGGGTTACTCCTTCTGTCAACATACCCGACACCTCTGCTCCCTCTCATTTATTTATAGTAACTTTTGGATTTTTTTTTTTTTTCGAGACAGAGTTTCTCTGTGGAGCTTTGGAGCCTATCCTGGCACTCGCTCTGGAGACCAGGCTGGCCTCGAACTCACAGAGATCTGCCTGCTTCTGCCTCCCGAGTGCTGGGATTAAAGGCGTGCGCCACCAACACTCAGCAACTTCTGGATCTTTAAATGAGAACAACTCATTTGTATATTAATCACTAAGTTGCTCCAAAGGTAGCACTGGGTTTTATGTCATAGATTGGTTTCTTACAATTCCTGGTGCTGCCCATTCTTAACCTGCTCTCTGGCCTTTCTTCTTGTTCAGTCGCTAATGGAGGGCACATTTGGTTGAACCGGTAGCCCATTCCCTCTTCCTACCTTTCCATGCTTCATTTTTCTGAAATCTGACATTTTTTGCTTTGTAGGAAGACATATAAGACTTGCTCATCCAACTAATATTTATTGTGCTGGAAACACAACTTCTTGGCTAGGTCATACAGCCATTGTCAATATTACTCAGTAAATAAAGATGGCCTTCAGTGGTTAGCCTCTGAGAGATTCTTCCCTTCAATAGATTTGTTTTATTTGCTTTTCTGTGAGTGGCTCATGCATGCTCTGTTGCCATTTTTTCTATGATGTCACCATTTTACTCATTCCAGGCTCATGTTATCATAGCTAGTGTGCAGTGATATCAAATCTGTCCTTTGTTCCTTGTGCCCTTCATGGGCCTCTTTGAATCGAATGCAACGGAAAGTTTGTTGATTGGGGCCATTGTTTTCTTTGGGTCCTGGTTGCTTTCTTGTCTGTGTATGGTTCACACTGAGGTGTTGATGACATTCCACATATTCTTCTGTACATCTTTTGTGTCCCCCAACTGGCATCAAAATTGCCCAATTTTCTGTGAGATGTAACTGGAAAGACACACAAATCTGTGGTTTCTAAAAGCATTCATTCAGGTTGGAGTTGAAAAGGATACATGGTAAATCTTCCTTTTTTACTTTTCATGCATCATTATCTATTTTGTTTTGTATATAGTCAAACTGAATACCTCAAATTCTTGCCTTTCAGGCCAGACTCACTTGGTTTGTTTGTTTTGCTTTGCTTTTAAGGAGATAACTAGAACATCTTGTGGTGGAGCAGGTTACCCAAGGAAGGACCAGTAGGCAAGGACTTCATCCTTTTTTCCTGGACCTTGAGAGTTCACAAGTTTGGACATTCAAGTACACCAGAGAGAAAAGGTGCCCAAGATGGCTGGCTTGGGGAAGGAAAGGGTCGGGAAAGATTCCTCAGGAGAACTTGTTTTTTCTTTTTCTTTTTTTTTTTTTGTTGTTGTTGTTTTGTTTTGTTTTGTTTTGGTGACACAGAAAGCCTTGTGCATAGATAAGGAAAAACACTGCTAATCTCCCACTTTGACTCAGGGTACTTGAGCCCCAAAGCAAAGAATAGTTGGATCATTATGGTCAACAGGTGTGCAGTTGTCTCTGGGAAGGTCATGCAAGGCAGAAACGGGACAGAACAACTGGAGTATTCTATAAGGCCAGACTGAAAGAATAGGTCCTCAATAGTGGTCATAATGAGAAAGAGAAGATTCTAGGAGCTTTTGGAGAGATGGAAGTAGAATGACACTTAAGTATATCCAATGAACCACTATCTTCTGCAGCTCTGCCATGCCCAAAGCTGGCTGTGTAGATATCAGAGTGGATTTTGTGTTTTTTTAATATTTATCAATAGATGGATAGAATGAATAGAATATGAATGAATAGAATAGAGTGAATCAATAGATTCAAAGCTTACTATATGTGCAGCCTTAATATAGTTTTTACAGACAATGAATAGGCTTACTCTTTATGATTTATCTAAGAATACGGCAATAAATGAAGATAGCTGCTTGGTAACTGGATAACGCATGCTGTCTCCTTTTGGTGAATGTATGTGGTACATCATATATATCACAATTGCACATACCGACATAAAATGTTAAACATCCTTCTCCCCCTTTCCCTTTCCCGCTTCCCCCCTTTTCCCCCCTTACCCCACTTTCTCCCTAAGCATTTGTAAGAGTTGTTTTGGAGTAACCTGATTTGCCCAGGGGCTTTCCATAGCTAAAACAGAAAGACCTCCATAAATCGTGGTCCATGCACTGTAAAGTTTTAAGGGACTTTGGGTTTATTTATCAGATTGTGGTTCTGAAATCAATACAGGGTCAGTCTGATGAGAGCAGAAATCATGAGCTAACTGATTCCCCCCTTGGGTTCCTATCACCTGGACACTCTGGGGACACTCCAGATGTTTCAGAGCCATTTGTGACTGGTTGAATAAATGAACTGTTCTTAGTAATGCCAATTTAATGATTGAGTTTTTTTTATTTAATATTTTTTCTTTTTTTTTATTTGAATTAGAAACAAGATTGTTTTACATGTCAATCCCAGTTCCCTCTCCCTCCCCTCCTCCCCTACTAACCCCCAACTAAAACCCTACCTATCCCATATCCCTTTTGCTCCCCAGGGAGGGTGAGGCCTTCCATGGGGGGGGGGTCCTCAGAGTCTGTCATATCCTTTGGGGTAGAGCCTAGGCCCACCCCTGTGTCTAGCCTCAGGGAGTATCCCTCCATTAGAATGGGCTCCCAAAGTCCACACCTATGCAAGGGATAATTACTGATCTACTACAGGAGGACCCATAGATTTCCAAGGTCTCCTCACTGACACCCACGTTTCTAGGGTCTGGATCAGTCCCATGCTAGTTTCCCAGCTATCAGTCTGGGGACCAAGAGCTTCCCTGATGTTCAGGTCAGCTGTTTCTGTGGGTTTCACCAGCCTGGTCTGGACCCCTTTGCTCATCACTCCTCCTTCTCTGCAACTGGATTCCAGTTCAGTTCAGTGATTAGTTGTGGGTGTCTGCTTCTACTTCCACCAGCTGCTGGATGAAGGCTATAGGATGGCATATAAGTCAGTCATCAATCTCATTATCAGGGGAGGGCATTTAAGGTTGCCTCTCCTCAGTTGCTTAGATTGTTAGCTGGTGTCAACTTTGTAGAGCTCCAGACCTTTCCCTAGAGCCTGACTTCTCTGTAAACCTAAAGTGTCTCCCTCTATTATGGTATCTCCATTCTTGTTATCTTCTATTCTTCCCCCGACTCAACCTTTCTGCTCCCTCATGTCCTCCTCGCCCCTCCTCTTCTCCTCTTCTTATTCTCCTAGCTCCCCCCCATGCTCCCAATTTGTTCAGGAGATCTTGTCCCTTCCCCCTTCTCCAGGGGACCATGTATGTCTCTCTTAGGGTCCTCCTTGTTTATTAGCTTCTCTAGCAGTGTGGATTGTAGGCTGGTAATCCTTTACTCTATGTCTAAAATCCACATATGAGTGAGTTTGTCTTTTTGTGACTGGGTTACCTCGCTCAGAATGGTTTCTTCTAGTTCCATCCATTTGCCTGCGAATTTCAAGATTCCATTGTTTTTTTTTTTTTCCCCACTGAGTAGTACTCCATTGTGTAAATAAATGTACCACATTTTCTCTATCCATTCTTCAGTTGAGGGGCATCTAGGATGTTTCCAGGTTCTGGCTATTACAAATAATGTTGCTGTGAACATAGATGAACAGATGACCTTGTTGTATGAATGTGCTTCTTTTGGGTATATGCCTAGGAGTGGAATCGCTGGATCTTGTGGTAGACTCATGCCCATTTTCCTGAGGAGTCACCATACTGATTTCCAAAGGGGCTGTACAAGTTGGCACTCCCACCAACAGTGGAGGAGTGTTCCCCTTTCTCCGCATGCTCTTCAGCATAAACTGTCATTGGTGTTTTTGATTTTAGCCATTCTGACAGGAGTAAGATGTTATCTCAGAGTTGTTTTGATTTGCATTTCCCTGATAGCTAAGGATGTTGAACATTGAGATAAACAATTGATAATTGGGACCTCCTGAAACTGAGAAGCTTCTGTAAGGCAAAGGACACAGTCAGCAAGACAAAACAGCAGCCCACAGACTGGGAAAAGAGGCCCCTAATTGGTTATCCAATTCTGAGTGGTCATCCCTAAAATCATACACATACAAACAACACTAAGTGAACTCAGCAGGATATATTTATGTATCTATGCATTTATACATACACATAATAATAATAAAGAAAAGAGGCCATGAATTTGAGAGTGAGCCAGTGTGTATGGAGGTACATAGAATGGGAGGGAGGAAAGGGGGGAATGATGTGATCATATTTTAAATTTAAAACATTTTTTAAAATTTGATAGAAGGATTTTATATATCTGTGAAATGTGAAATAAAATATGCTGAATATTTTAAATTATGTGCATTGAATTATATATATTTAAATTATATTTACTTGAAATGTAACTGTGTTGTCATTGGTTCATAATATTTTTTTATCTTATTCTTTGCACTTCTTGTATATTTTTAGGTACTCTAGAATGAAGAGAGTTACTTTTATAATCAGTCACCTCAATGTTACAAAGATATACATTGTCCAATATTATAGAAGTACGATATTATTTTAGCACTGTAACTAAGAAACCTATTTCTGTTCTTGTCCAGGTCCATTAAGATAAGATTAGCCACTATTTTAGATATTACTGGTGTTGAAAATCTTGTCGGCACCCTCTTGCTGAGTAGGAAGATAATGGATGATTTAATCCAGTTCAATGAGGCTTGCAGAGATCCCGTAAGTACTGCTGGTGGCTGCTGCAGCCTCATTTTCCTGGTCCTAAGGGGCCATTATGACCCATGAAGATTCAGGCCTGAGGCTTTCTTGAACATCACTTGTAAAATCTTGTTGTGGGGAGCATCAGAGGTAGGGTGAGGAGTTGCCAGATCTGACTGTCATCATGGAAGGACAGCTTAGGAATGTGTCATGGTATCTGATGTCCACCCCAGTAGCAATGAGTCCCACACTTAGGATAGTGGGGCTCCATTTTATTATGTCAGATGGTGAACCTAGCTAGGATCTTTTGTTGAGCTGGCTTGAGATTTCAAGGACTAGTTATAGGATGATCATCTGTGGTCAATCTTTGGTCTTCTCTAGCATAGTGAGCTGTGGAAAACAACAGGCCTGTGTAGTGTACATGCTAACCCTGAGGCCAGTGTCAGTCTACATGTTAACCCTGAGGCTGATGCCAGTCTACATGTTAACCCTGAGGCTGATGCCAGTCTACATGTTAACCCTGAGGCTGGCGTTAGTCTGCATGCTCACCCTGAGGCCTTAAGGACACTGCCAGTTGACTTCACTAGTTGTGCAATTAGCCAAGAGGATGGAGATGTACGCTGTAACTTCTCTAAACTGCTTTATTTTGAACCAATTTTATCAAACTATGACCAAGAAACATTTTAGTAGATTTTACCATTGCAATACACTATGTAAGAAGGGCCTGTTTCTGGAAAGAGACTGCCTCTACTTGTCACTGGTCCCCTCACACCTCCATGTAGAAACTTTTTCTCAAGTTAATACCTTTGCTTCTAAAATCAGAAATTAGTTTTACCTGCTTTTGAGCTGTATGGAAGGAAAATCATACAGTTTTCTTTCCTGGTGTGGAGTACCTTTCCTCAGCAATATGTTCATGAGAGTTTATATTATGACAAAATTATTTCATCACATGAATATATCACACTGTTTCTTCGTTCTGCTGCTACAGTCATTTGAAAAAAATAAGAAATAACGGCTTTTAAAAAACAAAGTAAAACAAACCTTTTAAAGTTAATATTACATCACCAAGGCTATACCAAACACTTAAGCATGATGTCACCCTCAAGATATGCTGTTATAAAGGTACAAAATTAAAATAAAGTTCCCCTCCATTATTTTGGCTTTCCTTGGTCTCTTATCTTCATTTGTAACCTCTTCCCTTCTGCCTCCCAGCCTTACTGCCCCCCCTCACCCCCCCACACCCCTGCACCCCTGCTTGTGATCTCAAGCTCTGCTTCTCTGGTGTAATCTAATGAATTTGAAGGGAGTGTTAGACTGTAAGACAAAAATGTTAATGAGGGGGCTGGAGAGGTGGTTCAGCAGTTCAGAGCACTTGTTGCTCCTCCAGGGAACCAGGTTCACTTCCCAGCATCCACATGGTGACTCACAACCATCTGTAAGTCTAGTTCCAGAAGACCCAACATCCTCCTCTGACCTTCACAGGCATCCGGCATGCATGTGGTACATAAACGTAAGTGTAGTCAAAACACACACAAATAAAATTAATTACACAAACCTAAAAATACTAAAACTTTTGAATGACACCAAAGTACATGCCTTTTTACTGGTCAGTGCCTTTTACTTAACACTGAAGGTACAGAGCCAAGGCAAGCAAAGCAGCTGGGGCCTTGGCAGGAAGCAAGGGAGAAAGAAACAGCAAGTATCCTGCTAGCCATGGTAGTATTCAGCTCCACGAAATCTTGCTGCCAAAAAAAAAAAAAAATATTGTATCTCTACCTCTAGCAGAATGACTAGGACAAAGCCTAGTGGCTTCTAGATGACAAGGATGTGAGAAAACTGAGTTACTCCTGTTGCTGGTAAAACAGTTGCAGAAACCATGGTAGATGTATTAGCTGTTTCCTTAAAAAAACTAAACATGCACCTGTCCTACGGCTAGTAAGTAGTACTCTTGGACACTCAGCCCAGAGAGATGTTGGTGTGCACACAAGTATTCATAGCGACTGGAATCATGCCAGGTGGTTTTCAACAGAGAGTTGTATAAATAACCTATGGCAGATCCATGCAACAGAGCTCTGCTCAGCAATGAAAGGAACAAACCATTGCTATCGACCTGTGTGAATCTCTACATTGTTATGTGGAGAGAAACAAAAAAGGCTTGTCCCCAAGGGTTATGTAATTATATGTATAGATTTATGCTTAGGTGTACATTCATGCATATACCTATGTAACACTAATGCAGAAGTTTATATTTATACATTCGTATGTTTTAAAATGACCAAATTTTACAATTAGAGAGCAGATGACTTGTTGTTAGAGGCCAAGGGTGGGCTAGGGAGATTTCTTTTTGTGGTATTGGAATTGTTTGATGTCATCATGGAGATTGAGACACAAACCCTCAGTATAAAGTAACAGAATCCTATAAAGATACTTGAATCAGGATTAGTTTCCCATGGTCTTACTAAGCTCTGGCTTCACAGAATGTCATCACAGGGGATAGTGAACAATGTGTAAAAGGATTGTTATATTATTTCTTACAACTGCATGTGGATCTGCAGTTACCTCACCATTTAAGTTCAAAGGGGAAAAGAGAGGCAGTTTAAAGAACAGCCATGACGAAACAACACTAACATGTTTAACTCTGTTGAACTTCAGCAGATTGGACTTAGCATTCTCTGTGACATTATGAGTGGCATGCAACTGGTGCATCCTGAAGCATGTTGGTTGTTTGAGGAGAAAATGCTTCTATGGATGCATGAAATGCACTTGAACCAGCTGCGCCCCCCCCCCCTTTTTTTTTTCACTTGAAGAAACAAAAACTGCTTTTTTTTTTTTTTTTTTTTTTTTTTTTTGGAACTTGGGTATCTAACCAGCATTTCCTTAAAACTAATAACATGATCCTGTCAACCTGGTAAAACAAGAATAACTTGCCCCCATGGGATAAGATCCAAAAAAATAGAAATTAAGAAAACCAGTATCTGCCATCATTAGCCTGACAGCTGCACAATGCTTAAAGCAACTTTTCTGGTGACACTGTGTTAATATCAAGTGTGACATTATAGAATGGGTCAGTATTTGGAAAATCTGTGCAGCTTGATTAATCAATATTTTTTAGTTAAACAATGTGCAGTTTTATAAAAGCATACATGTATATACGTGTAAGAGTCAGTTAAAACAAATTTTTGGATTTTAGTGCAGTAGAGTATACAATGTTCATTGATAGGTTTTTTTGGATGACACATTGCAACTAATGTGTCACAATGCACTACCAGTTGTGGAGTCTCAAAGGATATCCACGATTATCTGAAAAGATGCCCCGCTACAGGGCTGGAGAGATGGCTCAGAGGTTAAGAGCACTGACTGCTCTACCAGAGGTCCTGAGTTCAATTCCCAGCAACTACATGGTGGCTCACAACCATCCGTTATGAGACCTGGTGCCCTCTTCTGGTGTGCAGATATACATGGAAGCAGAATGTTGTATACATAATAAATAAATAAAATCTTTTTAAAAAAAAGATGCTCAGATACCTGTCTTTTCTAACTATGTTGTGAAGACAGATCCCATTTTTCGTATATTTAAACCGAAACAACATATTGCAACGGATTGACTACAGAAGCAGATGTGAGGATCCAGCTGTCTATGAAGCCAGATGAAAGAGATTTTCAAAAACAGGAAACAAAGCCACTCCAAATATTTGTGTTTAGGAAAATGTGTTAAAAATATATGGTTATGTCAAAAATTGTTTTGCATAAAATATGTACTTTATGTAAAAAAATAAAAACATTTTTAAATGAAACAGCTAGTTTAAATTTTTATTTTAATAATACATTTTAAAAGGGAATTCAAATAGAAATCCCTTTGGAGCCCTTATTGAGTTGATGTCTTGAGGTCGTAAAAGTTGGGAAGCACTGGTGGAGAAGTGAGTTCTTTGAAAAAGGCAGTGGGGTTTGAAGCATGGATGCATGGCTCAAGAGCTCGAGAAATACCTAGCTTCCTAAGCCTTGTTACCTTGTAAATAAAATAGATGGAGTAATAATCCTCCCGTTAGAGCTTGGGGATGGAGATGAAGTGAGCAGTGACTGTAGCATATGGCAGTAAATGCTGGATCTGTTAGGTTCATGTCATGGATCCACTAGTGACTGGTTTCAGAGACCTTGGTGGTGAAGCTTTCCAGGATCTTTCTTTAATAAGACGTACCTTACCATTTGCAGGATGGAACAGCTCTGCAGGTGTTTGTAGCTGAAGTTGCAAATCAAATAGTTGGCATCGCAGTGATCAGACAAGAAATGGTAAGTAATGAAGTGGCCATTAACTTGCTTGATTGTGGCTTTCTGTATCATGAACCAGCCAGCACACAGTGCCTCTTTGAAGGTTTTTACTTTTACTTAGCATGAATGAATCCTGTCCCTAAAATATTTGGTCACAAACATGTCTCCCACTTGGCAGCCTTTTGAGTCTCTGTCTTTTTTTTTTTTAAGTTAAAAATATTTGGAATTGTCAGGTGGAGTTTTGCACACCCTTATCCCAGCACTCAGGAGCCAGAGGCAGGTGGATCTTCTGTGAGTTTGAGGCCAGCCTGGTTACCACAGGGAGTTCCAGGATAGCCAAAGCTGCATAGTGATACCTTGTCATTAAAAAACGAAGAAAACAGAAAACACACAAAACACACACACACACACACACACACACACACACACACACACACACACACACACACACACGGTACGATAAATCTTTCCTCCAAAAGCCGCTGAGCCCCACTGCCACATGTGCGCTTTACACCAGCCGCCCACCCAAGTTAGGCCCCAAATTAATACACAGAGAGACTTGTATTAGGTTCAAATGCTGCTTGGCCAATGACTAGGATTTCTCATCTGTTAGCTCAGTCTTAATTATCATAAATCTATATATTTTATAAGACTTATTTTATCGGATACCTTATTGGAGTCCCTCCTTGCCGGTGGATCACATTGCGCCCCTGGAGGAGGAGCAAAGGGGAAAGGGGGCACTTCCTGTTTCTCCTTGCTTAAATATGTCTCCTTGCTATGTCACTTCCTGCCTGGATCACCACTTCTCTACTACATTTCCCAGAAACCCTCTTTGACTCCTAGTTCCGTCTAACTTGCTGTCTCATTGGCCAAACAAGTACTTTATTCAATAATCAATAAGATGAACATACACAGTACATTCCCCATCACACACACACACACACACACACACACACACACACACACACACACACACACATAAATGTTTAGAGTATTATGAAGAACATGAAAAGAGTCTCACTCTTAAAATTTTAATAATCACCCACCATCAAAATAGTAGTAGTAGTAGTAATGATAATAATAATAAAAATAAAAAAGCGGTGCCACTGGTGTCACCAAAGGATTGCTACTATAGTTAGTCATTCACCTTTACTAGCATCTTTCTTTTACATTCAGTTACATGTATGTATCTATTGTCAAGTGGATATCACATTTTATATTTTTCCCAATGCAGTTATGTCAACACATTTATTACTTAATAGTCCATTTTTCTGTTGCTGACTTAAAGTACTGCCTTTACATTTATTAATTTTCTATATTCCTTTGTCAGTTTTAAGTTGTATTCCATGCTATGGGTTTATTTAATTTGATACCCATTATATGAACACATTTTAAAAATAATTTACAGTTTTTTTATTTCATGTATGTCTGTTTACTCTGTGCATGCCTGGTGCCCTGTGAGGCCAGAAGAAGTTGTCAGATCCCCTGGGACTGGAATTACAGGCAGTTTGTAAACCACCATGTGGGTGCTGGGAATTGAACCCCAGTCTTCTAAAAGAGCAGCCTGTGTTCTTAACCACTAAGTCATCTCCCCAGCCCTTTCTTTCTTCATGCTGGTATCTGGGAACAGAGCCTTCTTTCATTGGTCTTGTTTGGGTTTGTTTATTTTAGCGATAAAGGTCTTAAATAGCTCATATAGCCCAGGCTAGCCTTGTATTTGCTATCTTGCCATGGAATTGAATGTGATCTTGAACTTTTGATCCTCCTGCCAAGTGCTGAGATTACAACTCTCTCCCACAACCAGCTTTCATCTGCTTTCTTGGATATGTCTCCTTTCAGGCAAACTTTCTAATACTTACCATGAATTATCTCTGCCTGTGTGGATTTTAAAAGCAGTTTATTTTCCTCCTAGTGATCCAGCTTTCTGTATTGTTCAATTCCAGGTTCTTTGGCAAATTGTTTTCATACATGTGTTTGGGTCAGTGAGACAGTTTGGAGACAATTTAAGTGTGTCCCCTGAAGATCCACACTTGGAAGCTTCCCCCAGGTGATAGTGTTAAGTGGTGCGGGTTTCATGAGGTTAGGTTACTGGGAAGTTGATGGGTTATTTAGGTACTGCCTGTGAAAGAGAGTAGTTCATGGGCATCCCGTTGTTATAGAAAGAGAGAGATGACACCTTCTCTCCTCTTCCATCTTACCACGTGACTCTCTCTCTCTCATATGTGTTTATGCAATCAGGCATTCTGCCTGGAGGCCGTCACCAGAGCCCAGACCAACATGGTGCACTTCCAAACCTCTGTTTATATATGTGATGTACCCAACCTTGAATAGTTTCTTTGTTGTTGTTGCTTTTTAATAGTAACGGAAATGAACGAATGCAGTCAGACACTTACCCACCCTGCAGTTCTCCTGGCCACCTTTCTCCACCTTACTCTGTTCAGTGAGCTTGACTGAACTGACAGCAATGCAGGTCCTTGCTCTTTGGCCTTCTGTTGGGTTTGGCCAAAGGGAAGCCTTGACAGGAGGACAGGGAAACTGGGGTGTCTATATCTGGCTGATAGCACATCAAACCCAGTGGCCTTTTAAATGTGGCCTTTTCTCCAGGGTGTTCTCTTAGTGGATTCCTGTGACCAGTCTTCCACCTATTCCAGCCACTGAGGCCACTAAGAGCTTACAGTTGCAGTCTCACTTTCCTTGCTAATTTCCTTACACTCTCCCCATCTCTGTAAATACTCCCTTTGTTGAGCCTACCTCCAATTATCCTAATTTGAACATACCATCTGTCTCCTTCCACAGTATACTCTAAAACATTTATGATTTTTTTCTGTGTATTTTGTAATTTTTTTCTTGATACTATTCATAGATACATCTTATTGTACTTTCTAAATGTTTGTTTCAGAATATTAGGAAAAGCATGAAGTTCTGCATTTTGGTCTTGTACCCAATCACCCTTCTAAAGTCTCTTTTTCACTCTGAGAGTTTAAAAATTTATCACCCCTACCCCCAACCCTGCCAGCAGTTTTCTGAGGAACTGCCATACTGACCTCCAAAGTGGCTGTACAAGTTTGCACTCCCACCAGCAGAGGAGGAGTGTTCCCCTTGCTCTACATCCTAGCTAGCATGAGCTGTCATCAGTGTTTTTTATCTTAACCATTCTGACAAGTATAAGATGGAATATTTTGATTTTCATTTCCCTGATGGCTAAGGATGCTAAACCTTCCCTTAAGTGACTCTTGGCCATTTGAGATTCTTCTGTTGAGAATTCTCTGTTTAGATCTGTACCCCCTTTTCAAATTGGATTATTTGGTATTTTGATGTCTAATTTCTTGAGTTCTTTATATATTTTGGAGATCATCCCTTTGTCAGGTGTGGGGTTGGTGAATGCCTTTTCCCATTTCTAGGCTGCCATTTTGTCCTATTGATGATGTCCTTTGCCTTACAGAAACTTTTCAATTTCATGAGGTCCCACTTATTAATTGTTGATCATAGTGCCTGTGTTATGGGTGTTCTGTTCAGAAAATTGTCTCCTGTGCCAGTGAGTTCAAAATTATTTCCCATTTTCTCTTTTATTTAGTTCACTGTATTTGGATTTATGTTGAGGTCTTTGATCTATTTGTACATGAGTTTTGTGCAGGGTGATAGATATGGATTGATTTATGTTTTTATACATGCTGACATCCAGTTATACCAGTACCATTTGTTGAAGATGCTTTCTTTTTTTCCACTGTGTAATTTTGGCTTCTTTGTTGAAAACCAAGTGTCCATAGGTGTGTGGATTTTCATCTGGGTCTTTGTTCAATTGCATTGATCCACCTGTCTGTTTTTATGCCAATATTATGCAGTTTTTATTACTAAAGCTCTGTTGTAGAGCTTGAAATCAGGGATGGTGATACTTCTAGAAGTTCTTTTATTATACAGGATTGTTTTAGCTACTATGATTTTTTTTTATTTTCCATATGAATTTGAGTATTGTTCGTTCAATGTCTGTAAAGAATTGTGTTGAGATTTTAATGGGGATTGCACTGAATCTGTAGATTGCTTTTGTTAAGATGGCCATTTTTACTATGTTAATCCTACTAATCCATGAGCATGGTGACTGTGTTCTTATAGAAAGAATTCGGTAATGTTCCTTCTGTTGCTTTTTTTCCCCATTTTTTTATTTAAATTAGAAACAAGATCGTTTTACGTGTCAATCCTAGTTCCCTCTCCCTCCCCTCCTCCCCTGCCCCCCACTAACACCCTACCTATCCCATACCCTTTCTGCTCCTCGGGAGAGTGAGGCCTTCCATGGGGGATCTTCAGAGTCTATCATATCCTTTGGGATAGGGCCTAGGCCCCACCCCCACCCCATGTGTCTATACTGAGGGAGTATCCATCTATGTGGAATGGGCTCCCAAAGTCCGTTCCTATGCTAGGGTGCTGGTTCCCAGCTATCAGTCAGGGGACCATGAGCTCCCCCTTGTTCAGGTCAGCTATTTCTGTGGGTTTCACTAGCCTGGTCTTGACCCCTTTGCTCATCGCTCCTCCCTCTCTGCAACTGTATTCCAAGAGTTCAGTTCAGTGTTTAGCTGTGGGTGTCTGCTTCTACCTCCACCAGCTGCTGGATGAAGGCTCTAGGATGGCATATAAGCTAGTCATCAATCTCATTATCAGGAGTGGGCATTTAAGGAAGCCTCTCCACTGTTGCTTAGATTGTTAGTTGGTGTCATCCTTGTAGATATCTGGCCATTTCCCTAGTACCTGATCTCTCTTTAAATCTATAATGGATCCCTCTATTATGGTATCCCTTATCTTGCTCTCCTCTATTCTTCCCCCAACTCAATCTTCCTGCTCCCTCATGTCCTCCTCTCCCTTCCTCTTCTCCCCTTCTCATTCTCCTAGCTCCCTCTCCCCTCCCCCATGCTCCCAATTTGCTCAGGAGATCTTGTCCCTTTCCCCTTCTCCAGGGGACCATATGTGTCTTAGGGTCCTCCTTGTTTCCTAGCTTCTCTGGTGGTGTGCATTATAGGCTGGTAATCCTTTGCTCTATGTCTAAAATCCATATATGAGTGAGTACATAACATGTTTGTCTTTTTGTGACTTGGTTACCTCGCTCAGAATGGTTTCTTCTAGTTCCATGCAATTGGCCTCGAATTTCAAGATTCCATTGTTTTTTCTTTCCACTGAGTAGTACTCCATTGTGTAAATGTAACACATTTTCTGTATCCATTCTTCAGTTGAGGGGCATCTAGGTTGCTTCCAGGTTCGGGCTATAACAAATAATGCTGCTATATAATTTGAAGAGTATTGGTATTAGTTCTTCTTTGGAAGTCTGGTAGAATTCTGTACTAAAACCACCTGGCCCTGGGCTTTTTTTGGTTGGGAGACTTTTGGTGACTGCTTCTATTTCCTTGGGGTTATAGGCCTATTTAAATTGCTTGTCTGATCTTGATTTAACTTTGGTAAGTGGTATCTGTCAAGAAATTTGTTCATTTCATTTAGATTTTCCAATTTTGTGGAGTACAGGTTTTTGAAGTACGACCTAATGATTCTCTGTATTTCCTGGGCAGGAGTCTGTTGTTATGTTCCCCTTTTTGTTTCTGATTTTGTTTATTTGGATATTCTCTCTGTGTCTCTTAGTTAGTTTGAATTAGTGTTTATCTATTTTGTTCGTTTTCTTAAAGAATCAACTCTTTGGCCAGGTGTTGGTGGCACACACCTTTAATCCCAGCACTCGGGAAGCAGAGGCAGGCAGATCTCTGTGAGTTCGAGGCCAGCCTGGTCTCCAGAGGGAGTGCCAGGATAGGCTCCAAAGCTACACAGAGAAACCCTGTCTCGAAAAACAAAAAAAAAAAAAAAAAAAAAAAAATCAACTCTTTGTTTCATTGATTCTTTGTATTGTTCTCTTTCTTTCTATTTTATTGATTTTTACCCCTCAATTTGATTATTACCTACCATCTAGTCCTCTTAGATATGTCTACTTCTTTTTGTTCTCCAGCTTTCTGGTGTGATATTAAGTTGCTAGTATGAGATCTTTCCAAATTCTTCATGAAGGCCTTGAGTGTTATGAACTTTCCTCTTAGCACTGTTTTCATTGCGTCCCCTAAGTTTGGGTATGTTGTGCATTCATTTTCATTGAATTCTAGGAGGTCTTTAACTTCTTTATTTCTTCCTTGACCCAGTGGTAACTCAGTAGAGTAGTTGTTCAGTTTCCATGAGTTTGTAGGCTTTCTGTTATTGAAAATTCACCTTTTAATCTGTGGTGGTCAATCTTTTTTTTTTGTATCTGTTGAGACATCCTTTGTGTCAGAGTATATGGTCAGTTTTGGAGAAGGTTCCATGTGTTGCTGAAAAAAAGGTATATTCTTTTGGGGGGGGTGAAATGTTCTGTAGATATTTGTTAGGTCCATTTGAGTCATAATGACTGTTAGTTCTGTATTTCTCTATTTAGTTTCTATCAGAATGACCTGTCCATTGGTAAGAGTGGGATGTTAAAATCTCCCAATATTATTGTGAGATTTCAGATGTGTGAGTTAAGCTTTAGTAATGTTTCTTTTACAAATGTGGATGCGCTTACATTTGGGGCATAGATATTCAGAATTGAGACATCATCACCATGGTAGATTTTCCTTTAATGAATAAAATGCCCTTCTCCAACTCTTTTGATTAATTTTGGTCTGAAGTCTATTTTGTTAGATATTAGGATAGCTACACCAGCCTGCTTCTTCGGTCCATTTTTCCATCCCTTTATTTTGAGGTAATGTCTATCTTTGATGTTGAGTGTTTCTCCTTTGCAGTAGAAAGATGGATCCTGTTTTCATATCTAATCCGTTAGCCTGTGTCTTTTTATTGGTGAATTGTCCATTGATATTGAGGGATATTAATGATCAATGATTGTTAATTCCTGTATATTTTGTTGTTGGTAGTGGTGGTAGTGTGTGTGTGTGTGTGTGTGTGTGTGTGTGTGTGTGTGTGTGTGTGTGTGTGTGTGTGTGAGGGGGGTGTGATTGTGTGTGTTTTGTTGGTGTGAGATTATCTATTGCCTGTGTTTTTGTGGTTGTAGTTAACTTCCTGGGGTTGGAGTTTTCTTTCTAGTACCTTCTGTAGGACTGGGTTTGTGGATAGATATTGTTTAAATTTGACTTTGTCATGAAATATCTTGTTTTCTCCATCTGTGATGTTTGTCAGTTTAGTCAGGTATAGATGTCTGGGGTGGCATCGGTGGTCTCTTAGAGTCTTTAAGACATCAGTCCAGGTCCTTCCAGATTTTAGAGTCTCCATTGAGAAGCTGGGTGTGGTTTCAATAGATATGCCTTTATATATTACCTGGCCTTTTTTCCTTGCTGCTTTTAATATTATTTCTTTGTTCTGTATGTTTAGTGCTTTGCTTATTATATTGTGAGGGAATATTCTTTTCTGATCCAATCTATTTGATGTTCTGAAAGCTTCTTGTAATTTGATAGGCATGACCTTCTTTTGGTGGGAAAATTTTCTTCTATGATTTTGTTAAATATATTCTCTGGGCTTTTGAGCTGGGTTTCTGCTCCTTCTTCTATTCCTATTATTCTTATGTTTGGTCTTTTCATAGTGTCTCAGATTTCCTAGATGTTTTGTGTTAGGAATTTCTTAGGTTTAATATTGTCTTAGATTTTGTGTTAGGAATTTTTTAGATTTAATATTCTCTTTGACTGATGAATCTATTTTCTCTCTCTATGTCTTCAATACCTGAAATTCTTTCTTCTATCTCTTGTATTCTGGTAGTGATGCTTGTGTCTGTAGTTCCTATTCACTTACCTGATTTTTCCATTCTTAGGACTCCCTCCATTTGTGTTTTCTTTATTGCTTCTATTTCCATTTTTCAGGTCTTGAATAGTTTCCTTCACCTGATTGTTTTTTTTCTTGGTTTTCTTTTAGGGATTTGTTGATTCTTTCCAATTTTTTGTCTGTCTTTTCCTGAGTTTCTTTAAGGGATTTGTTCATATCCTCTTGAAGGACCTATCTATCATCTTCATAAAGTCATTCTTAAGGGCATTTTCTTATGCTTCAGCTGTGTTGAATTGTTCAGGTCTTGCTGTTGTAGGATAGCTGGCCTTTGGGGATGTCATATTGCCTTTTCTCATATTGATTCTATTCTTACACTGGTGTTTGGGCATCTGAATTTGGGATGATTACAGGTCTGGGTGTTGAATCCTGCATTTGTCTTTGTTGGAATTGATGTTTCGTTCCTTGGCTTCTTTTTCCTTTCTGCTCTTATGGTCTAAATGACCAAGGGTTCTGTTTTCTAGCATGTCTTCAGGTCCAGTAGGGTGCCCCTTGTGGAGTTTGAGGGGGTCCCTAGATCTGGCCTGGCTTTTGGTAAATAAAAGTCTTCTTCTGAAGTTGTAGACCAGGATATGGAGCCAGGAGGCAGGTAGGGAAGGAGGGGGCAGTGTGTGCAGTCTGGGATTATTGGGTAGACATAAAGGGGTTTTGTGGGCAGTGGACAGTGTCTTCCCTGAGAGTCCTAGGACACTCTGGCTTCTGGTACAGCTGCCAGTGGGTGGTGTCTCATCTGGGGCTCCTAATAGATGCATTTCTTACTCATCTTTTGAAGATATTTCCTTGACATTAGTTTTTCACATTTCTAATTCAGTCTCTGACTATGATTTTAATATTATCTAGGTCTTCTTTTAGAATCTTTATCTCAAGAGTTCCTATATTTAACTTAATGTCCATGTTTCTCCCTTGTTCACTTGGTTTCTTCTTGATATCAAATTATAAGCAAGATTTCTTTTGAGAACCTCTGAAGGCATTATCCTGATTTTTTAAAAATTTTCCCTGTCCTCTGAATTATCCCTTTCCTCATTGTAGCAAGTCACATGTTTCTCCCTCTAGTTGTCATATTAGTGTTCTCACAAGTCTGTCTGTGTCATGAATGAAAGATTGAATTGCCAGTGTGGGTGGCTGGCATGGGTGTGACTCTCCCCTCTCTGTTGCTCCTGGCAGGGATAACCACCTGTCCAGTTGGGAGGTGGGCAGCCGTTCTTTGACTTCCACTTGTACTCTTAAATGGAGTAGCAACAGGCAGGCAGGCACCCCAGTGTGGGTCAAGGTAAGAAGGTTTAACCAAGCCATAAAGTTTCCTTCCAAGTTAACACCATCTTACATTTTTGCCTCTCTTCCACTCCACGATTCTATTTAGAAAATGTAAATAAGAAGATCTAAGTAAAAAATGTTCTTGTTATTGTAAGGGACTTGGGACGAGAGTAAAATTTTATGCACGTGGCCATCTACTGCTTTGAAGTTAGTGACCTCTATTCACTGTCTGCTTTTTTCCTTTCCAGTGGCTTCTCAGTCTTGACCAGATCACTCTTTTTATTTTCTAATGAGCAATGTTGCCTTGGTAATTAAAGTCTTGTGGTATAAAAACCATTGCAGGGTCAGTAAAGATTGAAAGGCTGCCAGAATTGCTCTGGGGTACCATCACTGGCTGGGGAGCTGCAAAGCCATTTCTGCTATCCATTGGAACAGAAGCTAGGCACTGGCGGGTTAGGGAGGGGAACGCTTGGATACAGATTTATAGCTGTGACAAGCTTGCTGGGCACAGAGGAAGTCAAGTTCTTCATATTCTTCAGTCTGTGTTCCTGAAACTGTGTTTTTCATTCTACATTTGGTTTGATTTTTCTTGTGGGCTGACTGTTATTTATATTGTATTTGGATTTGCACTCAGTGGGTTTACACTAGAGTCTTGCAGGCCATATTTTTTCCTGTCATCAGGGACAGTCACATACACTTTGGATTATGCTCTCAATGGTGCGCACTGGAGAGGCGATGGAGGCCATGCTGCAGCAATACAGTGTTAGCATGCATGAGCCCTGATTTGGATCCACTGTAGTGTGAGGAGACAAAAGGCCCATGAAGACAGGAGCAGTGTGCCCAGGATTTCCCTCTCCATGTAAACACTTATGAGTCCCTTAAATTGTCTTCTATTGCATAAACTTCTTTCCTATCACAGGAACACAGTGAGGAATGTCCTGCCAGGGCTCTTTCTTCACAGCCCAGTCATGTACTAACAGGTGTAACTCCGATATGGGACATGTCCACACTAGTAGGTGATCAGTAACAAATCTAGGAGAACAGTGAGGCTGTCTGCCAACTCTCAGATAACCTGTGCCCAGTCACTTGTGCTGGCCCACTGGTGCTCCTCGTACCCATAATGTGATTAGACTGTTGTGCCGAACCTGACCTGGCACCCAAGGTTTGCCATGTTGACAATAGCCAAAGGCAAAAGGACAAATCTATTTAACCATCTTCACAGGCAGATCACCAGAATAAGCACATACTTTCTGTTTTAAAAGAATCAGTGAGCTAAGCATGGCAGTGTGTGTAAACCTGTAATCCCAGGACCCGGGAGACTGAGGCAGGGGGATCGCTAGATTTAGGCTAGCCTTGGTTACACAGTGAATTCAACGTGAGCTTCCTAGAGAGACCCAGTCTCGATAACCAAGGGCTATGGATGTAGCTCAGGGGTAGTCTTGCTGAGCATGTGCAAGATTCTCAGCTCAACCTCCAGTACTGAAAACATAATTAAAGACAAGACAGTGACAAGTGGTAGAAACTGAGTGTGTATTTATCCGTGTGTGGGTGCTTATCCATGTGTGTCTGTGCTTATCTGTGTGTGGGTACATATGCCTGTGCACTCGTGGAGAAGCAG
Organism: Cricetulus griseus; assembly: GCF_003668045.3. Lineage (NCBI taxonomy): Eukaryota > Metazoa > Chordata > Mammalia > Rodentia > Cricetidae > Cricetulus > Cricetulus griseus. The sequence continues at coordinate 32,965,923 of NC_048599.1, read as the reverse complement.
GACAGCCTCAGGCTTTATTTCCCAGTAGCTGTCCACCTTAGTTTTCAAGGCAGGGCCTCAAACTGGCCTGCTGTTTGCTGAATAAGCTAAACTGGTTGGCTAGCGAGCTCCAGGAATCCTCCTGCCTCCATCTCCCCAGCACCGGGATTAAAGTACATGCCACCACACCAAAAATTTTTGATGGGTTTTGAGCATCAATTCAGGTCTTCATGCTTGAATGACAAGTCTTTTACCAAGTAAACTATTCCCCAGCCCCAGCTTAAGTGACTTTTTATAATAGCTCTTTATCACAACACGCATGCTTGTAATTTGTTTGAAACATCCTGTCTCTGCTTCTTCTCTAGGATATAGAGTACATACGATCTCATTATAACATTGAGGATTTTATCTACTTTAGCCACCATCAGCAAGAAGAACATGGACGCTTGCACCATTTTGCCCTGAACCCTATTTTCCGACACTACACTAAGTTTTTCCTGAAGGAGATCCTTCGCTTAGGCTTTAAGTCCTGTCTCTACTACCCTGTATATCCACAGTCCCGGGAGGGCAAGGTAAGAGGCTGGCATGGGCTGTCCCCTTGTGGGTATCGTGGCGCCCATCCTCTATGTGCTGTAGCTTGTTTGTTCTTCTCATGATAACTTTGACTGTAGCATGCATCTGAGTTTTCACTGGGCCATATTTGATTAGGCCATTTGCTTCACTGTGGCGAAAGTCCAGGAGACTTCCAGTTCCTGAAACAATCAGAACCAATGTTCTTAGACAAATTTGTTGATTTTTCTATGCTGACAAAATGCCAGCTGAAAACTCCAGCTGTACAAGACACGAACAGCACACTATTTCTCATGGAACGAAGCCAAAATGATCCTATCATGTTCTTTGACACAAAGAACACTTTAGAAATTAGTAGAATAACATAGTTGCATCCTATAAAATCGGTGTGCTATACACTGCATTCCAAATAAAATTTGTAACCATCTCCATAAAAATAATGGAGGAAAGCTAGAGACATACAATTCTGATGGAACTCTGCTGTAGGGAATACCTATGTAATTCCATCTAATACTTGTTATACTTCCATAGAGTAACACAGCAATAGAGACCTAATTTTAATGTGCACGTTGCATATATCCACCCAAACACCAGCTCATCTCATCTCTACATCCTCATCTCACCCGGCTTTAGTGCTCATGAGTGTGCATTTTACCACACAGGCTGTGCATTTGCCTTTTCTTTCTCAAACTGTAGCCTCAGTTCCTAGGACCTACTGATACAGTCAGACACCTTCGCCTATTCGGTTACTGTAACCTGGTTGTTTCACAAGTAAGTTCATTATTTAGGCCGGATTCCCAAGGGCTTGTTTCCTGAAAACTGGTTCCTTGGCCACTAACATTGGTCCCCAACTTTGTGTGTACTCTCAAGGTGATGTGTTTCAACTACTAGGCTGAGTAGAAGTTGCCCCTACAGTTTTTGGTCATGACCTCAAGCTTTTTCCACATTCTGCCGAGAACCCTTGAAACAGTCACATTTTTTTTTTTTCTCGGTGTCCATGAGGAACTAAGTGGAATTTTCAAATGTTCTTACATTTCAAAGTATTTCTTAGACAATCTGTAAGTGCATCAGCACATACACTTAAAATAGTTATGCCTGTGTATCATCTTCAACAAAAGGCAGCTGGAGGGAATGCTTGTGGAAAAGAAGGAAGAGACATGGAAAGGAGTTCCCATGAGACGGAGGCCCTGCTTCAGTGAGGTTCTGTTTTGGTTGGTGTTTGTTTCTCCTGTAAGATGTAATAGGACAGCAGCAATATGATTAATGGCATGGAAGGTAACACTTGTACAGGAAAGCCCTGGCCGCAGACAATTTCCTTCACTTTACACTCGACTGAACACCAACTGTGTGACCTTCCAGGTGTGATATTAAAATTCATAGTTTTTTGTTTGCCATGCTGCCTGGATGTGCCAGGTCGGGGCAAAGTCCATTTGCATCCATTGTAAAGACATCTTGGACATTTCATTGCACCTGTCTGCTTACCAGGCAGTGCAGAGTTAGGGACGTGCTGCTTGTGAACAGCTTTCCTCAGTCACATTGCCAGCTGATTCACACATGCACATGTAAAACAAGACCAAAAAGCTGTCCAAAGTCACTTGAGTGAGAATTCCCAACTTCTGCCCCAAGTCCTCCAGCGGTCAAGTTGAGCTGCCTGTGTCTATGGCACAGACTCTCTCTTTACCTCACCTCAAGAAAGCACATGCATCAGGACACAGATCAGTGAGTGGTTCTCCACCTGTGGGTCACGGCCCCTCTGGGGATCAAATATCAGATATCATTCATGCCAGATATTTACATTATAATTCACAACAGTAGCAAAATTACAGTTATGGAGGAGCAGCAAACATAATTCACAGCTGGGGTTCACCACAACAAGAATTGAAGGGTCCCTGCCATAGTCATTCACAGATGTAAAAACAGCATCCGGCCAGGGTTTCCTGGGTTCTGATTTTCGGTAATGTGTGAAGACAGGAGATGAGGTGCCGTGGTGAAAGATTTTAGGAAGTTCTTCTGGAAGCTCATAGAAATTTCCATGGCGACTTTAAAACAGCACACGAGTCATATGCAAACCATTATATTTATTAAGATACAGCTAAAATTCTGCTTTACTTTTTTTTTTTTTTTTGGCTCTTTGACTTTAATTCAATAAGTAGATACATCGTGGCTAGTTTGGCTTTTCACAGTTTTACACCTGAGGGTTGTACTGGCTGGTTTTACGTGCCAACTTGACACAAGCTAGAGTCATCATAGAGGAAGGAGCCTCAGTTGAGGAAATGCTTCGATGTGATCCAGCTGTATTTCATTTTCTCAATTAGTGATCAGTGCGGGAGGGCCCATGGTTGGTGGTGCCATCCCTGGGTTGCTGGTCCCGGCTTCTCTAAGGTGGGTTAAACAAGCCATGGGGAGCAAGCCAGTAAGCAGCACTCCCCATGGCCTCTGCACCAGCTCCTGCCTCTGGAATCCTACCCTGTTTGAGTTCCTGTCCTGATTTCCTTTAATGATTAACAACAATACTGAAATGTAAACCAAATAAACCCTTCTCTCCCCAACTTGCTTTTTGGTTTTGGTGTTTCATCGCAGCAATAGAAACCCTAAGACAAGGATGAAATGGTCTCTTGACCCTGAGTCTTTTTTTTTTTTAATTCCCAAGATTTCATAAGTGTGAGAGTCACCATTCTCCATCAAGTTTTAAAAACTAGATAAAATTAATATTTAAAGCATTATTTTAAAAAATGATTTATTGTCTATTTCAACAAGCATAAATCCAGTTCATAACTTAATCATAATACAAATCAAAATTATTTGATCCTCTTCTCCTACCCCCTCTTTCCAGTTTTATTCTTTCATTCTAAGACTCTTATTTCATTTTCCAAAAAAGCCCAAGTGAAGTTGCCCAAGTGCTTTCACATCTGGGCTGCGTTGCCCCCTGGGTGGCATTTTTATCTATGTGCGTTAAAGCAGCTTGTGCCAAACACACAAAGGTTAACAGGACTCAGATAACACAGCTTAATGGGGTCAAATCAAGCTGATTCACGATCACTATGGAGAAGAATATTCTCCTGGGGGAGATACTTGTACTGAAAAATCCCATAAACCGAACCACTTGTTTATCTGTCATTCCCACAGAGATAGTAATGTAATTACTCTCGTAATTATCTTCATTAGTGTCAGGCATTATCTACAATTCATTCCTCTGCTCGGAGAGTATGTTTGTTTATTTGCTGATTTTTTTCCCCTCCCCTCTCTGACTTGGCCGAGTTAAGAGTTTTGTATTTGTCAAGCAGCGTGCAGACATCTGTGCTGTGTGCCTCTGACATTCTCTCCCCTAAAATAGAGATTGCTGTCTTTCAGCTGCAGAACTCGTACGCCCACTCCCTGACATCTGCCCTTCATTACTTGGTTCCCGTGCGACCACGACGACAGATTGTCTATCCTCTGGAAAAGCTTGGCATAAACGCTCCATCAAAGGAGGTCTCCAAGGATCAGGTGGGTAGCAGGGCGGCAGGCAGGAAGGCACGGTGCCAGCTCCCGCGGGCTTGGCAGATGGGGTGGCAGCCCTGTCTTCACCGAGCAGGCTGCTTCTTAATTACAGGGAACCTGGCGCTCATACCCTTACAGGCGGCGCCCTGCAAGGGCTCCCCGCCGCCTTGCCCTCAAGTGGTTATTTCACAGTAAGCCTAAAACAGTAGCCACATCCTCCTTCAGAGGATCCAGCAGGGACACCCTGTGTGTTGTTGCGGGTCCTTGGACAGATGAGTGGCCTAGAGCCATCCTTCCCCCCAGCATATTTTTAACTTCTTTCCCTGTCCTCAGAAAAATTCCCCTTTCAATTGAATTGTTTGCTTTTAAATCAGTCAGTGGTCTTCTTGCTGTTAGGACAAAGCCACCAGAGAAATGACAAGTTGGAGGTGTTTGGTCTTAAGTTGGTGTATGTTTGTTTTTTTTTTTTTTGTTTTTGTTTTTTTTTTTTAAAGTTCACATAAAAACTCCTGTGGAAAGTGAAAATGAGTAATAGGCTTATTCATTTTACCTACCTTGAGATAAAAACTAACCCTGGAGTGCCTTTATGACCAGACAAGAAAAGGGTCTGGTATCTTCATGCACATGTTCACGTATGTGAACACACAGCCATTTTTTGTTATTGTAATTTAAATGGAAAATTTGACCAACATGTAGGCTCCCAGTGTTCTGGGTACTTTGAGTTTAAAAGCAAAATATCTTAGTGGCTAAGATTTGCCCTTCCTGAAAGAAAAAAAAAAAAAACAAAAAAGCAAAAACAAAAACAAAAACAAAACAAAAAAAACTGACAGTGAAAGTTTAAGCACTTCAAATATTAAGTTGAGGAGCTGTTCCTCAAAGTTGAGGGATCTCCTCAGAGGGAAGGTATAAATGCACGCCCCCAGCTCAGCTTCGCACAGGGCAGGGGACTGCCTGCCCCAGCCCAGAGGCCTCACTTCTCTGGAACTGAGGCTGCTTCAAGTCTGGCAGGAACCGTATACTGGTAAAATAACAACATTTGTATTTATTTTCTAACTATTATAAATTTACATTTGAGGAGAGACAAAACATCAACAGCAATTTGGTTTTCTTTGTTTAAACTTTTTATTATGGAAGGTGGAAAGCAGATACAATCGTATAGAACAGATACATAGTTTCTTACCTCTCCTTACCCCCTGCCATGGGAGACCTTTCCCTGTTTTTTCAAATGTTCAACTGTTACAGTCTTAACAAAATTAATTCCTGGAAAAAATGAGATTTAAAAAGCAAAGACTGACAAAATCCAAGTTTAATTATGTTACCGTTAGATTTTGCATTACTGTCAGATGGATTACTGAAGAAGCTACATGTGCTTAGGTCTTCATAAGCCATTTTCCACATGCCCTTGAAAAGCTCAGAGATCTAAAGGGACCTTGGAGCCGGCAGAGAACACAACCAGACGCCAATTTCTCAGCACAGAGGAGATTTTATTACCCCTGAGGGGACAAGTGGGGGCGGGGGTTGGGGCTGTCTCTAGACGGGGCAAAAACAGCAGAGGGTGGCTCTCTTCAGGAGTGGTTTCTAAGGAGAAAAGGGGAAGTCTGTGTTAGGGTGAGCTGGTAAGCCCCGATGGGTCGTGTCAGTCAGTATAGCCAAATACAGAATTTTGATTGCTGGACCTTGGTGTTTTGAGAACTGGACCTTGGTGATCAGCCTCAGGAATGAGTTAGGCATAAGGAAGTGGCCAGATAAGGGAATGGACCATGGTGGCTGGCTTTAGGAATGTAATCCAATGGTTTAGCCAGGGAGAGGAAAGGGGGAAGGGAAGGCCAGTCCATGCCATGTTTGCAATGCTGGGGGGCCTAATGGAGATCCCCTAAAAACCTCCATGTACACAGCGCCCGGAGACAGTGATTTCCTATTCTTGGCCAATTGGTATCTTCTCTCTGCACATGATTCCCCTTCTGCCAGTATCGTCTTGAAGCAAACAGCAGGTAGTTACCATTTAGTCTATGGGCATATTCTTAGTGTCAGGGTCCACTGCCCTCTGAAGGTGGGGTATACAGGGGCCCACCAGGAGGACCAGGGGGCCTGTCCCATTGGGACATCCTGGAACCAGACATCCAACTTGGTACAACGATAGCATTTTAGGATCAGAGAAAGTGGCTACATGCTGCATCTGTCCCTGAAACAGCTTCTATAATTCTGTTTAGAAGTGGGGGAGGGAGGGAGAGGGTGATCTCACCAGATGCTTCTTCACAGCGCGTGTACTGTAAACAAGACAGACGCTGTACCTTTAAAGCAACCATTGCTGACATGCCTTCACATAGACAGGGCTGGACCAAGAGAAGGCCTTTTGCTTTAGTGGGGCTCCCATGACTTTCATGGAATGAGTGGGGGTTTTCAAGCTGTCAGGGAGGCAAACAGAGACGTTGCATGGAGCATGAGCATGTTGTTCGGAGCATGCAAGACACTCCTGCCTGTCCTCTGCCTGCCTATGGGAACCTCTGGAATTGGGCCATGTGGAGATGAGCTGGAGCTCCAGGTGCAGAGGGAACATTTTGTGTCATCACAAGAGATCCTCGCATTACTTCTGAGGTTGGCATGATTTGAAATCATTGCTTACATTTAATAACCTTTTCCCTGCTCATATCAGGGTGTGTGACTCCTTCTACTTCTAGAGCCCTGGCTTGTCTTGAGGCACAGTGGAGACTGACAGTTTAAAACTGGGGTCCAGGAAGAAAAGCCCTCAGTGGGCCGGTAAGAAAAGCCATGTACAGATAGATGCTTGCTTGCTGCACAGTGCTGTGGTATTTACAGTGCTGGTGAATTCTGACTGTCTAAGAAGTGCTTCTATCACCACTGACCACATCCAAACTTGAGATGTGCTTTAGTAAGATTAAGATTTACTAAGGGGTTGGGAAAGTGGGTTGGTGGCATTTAGCCTGTACAGAGCCTGGAGTTAGATCATCAGCTCTGTATAAAATGAAGAGGTGTGAGGGTTTCAAGACTGATGAATAATGTCTGGGCTGGGGACACAGCTCAGGGGAAGAGCACTTGTCCAGAGTGTGAACGGCCCTCTCTTTGATCCCCAGCACTTCCACACACAAACCACACAGCAGCCATACTAAAGGTGAGTAACAACATAAAGGTCCCATTCAAAGGATCAGCAACATTGTATCCTGCATAGAACAGACCTAAATATTCAAAACTTGAGGTGCTGATTTCTATCATTTAAAGTTTTTCTCTTTTAAAAAACATTTTCCATGAGTTCAGCATTTTAAACAATTGTCTGAGGTAAGCTGTGCCTATTACAGTTATTTAGGGAGTACATTCCTGTCCGAGAAGAGGAATAGAATTCCATGGTTGAATCATGCAGGACCATATCTCTCCAGCCACTTGCTTTTCATGCCTTTACCCCACCCACTTAGTGCATCTCTGAGTGGCCATCCCCTCGCTTTCACGGAGGAAGCCGATCTTCAAGGGGACAGATCACTCCAGGCATGAGTAATGGGATAGACCACGTTTCATCTCGGTGGGTTGCCAATTTGGATCTGGCACAAGGCAGCATGATTGAGATTCATGACTGCACGGCAGGGCAGTGTGCCCTCCCCTCCCCACCCGGAGGCCACAGAACTTCTGCCTGGTTTGGGTGTGTGCATCTTCTCAGGTGCTTGCTTCTCTTAAAGGACAGCACTTCAGAGCAGGTCACAGGAAAGCACCTAAGTGCGTCCGTCTTCATCATACCTTCTAGAAGTTAGACTCCCAAAATTCACAATAATATCTCTACAACAGAATAGTAGGAATTCATGGAGAAGAGAGAAGGCATTTCCTGGTCAAGATCGTAATCCACACAATAGGCCTGGAAGCTTCTCATCCAGTTTGAATGAGCCATCTTGGCCTATGCATTTATGTTCTGAGCTATTGTCATGGGAACATTTTATTAAGTGTGTCATCATAGCTCACCATCTGAGTACTGTGACCCTGAGAAATACTCAGCTTTTGCCTGAATTCTTTGTGCAGGCAAACTGAAGATTGGAGCGAGTTGCCTTTCTCTCACTTCCGAGGTCTGTGGAGAAGCATTTTTTTTTTCCTATCTGTACCCTACAGGGATTTTGAGTTGACTGTGTTACTGTCACTACTCTTGGGAAAGCTGCCAGGTTTTTTTGTTTTGTTTTGTTTTTCAGTGTATGTTACAGTATTTTTATTTTCTGTTTATTTCTTGTATGTGTTAGGCTGTTTTGCCTGCATGTATGTCTGTGTACCGTATCATGCAGTACCCACAGAAGGCAGAAGAGGGCGCTGGATCCCCTGGAACTGGTGTTACCAACAGTTGTGAACCTCCATGTGGGTGCTAGGGAACCGAACCCAGGTCTTCTGTAAGGGCCATCTCCCCTGCCCCTTACTTACAGTAGTAACGGAAGTAGATGGGGGAGGGGAAAGGATAGTAAGAGCTGGGACTCACTCTAGGATTGGACCTCTGTGTCTATAGAATTTCTGTGGTATTTGTACTTTGTGTCTCAGGTACTGCTTCCTCTTGGGGTATTAAATGACAAGCATTTATAATGCTAACCTCCAGAAATTCACCTTAAGACGCCCCTTCTTTATTAGTCTCAAAAGTTCACCTTGATTTATGGTGGCCATAGAATGAGTGCATGGTCTCTATCTCCTTTCCCTCATGAGAAAGCGCACTTTCAGGGTGATTAGCTCTGAGGGGGTATAGCTCAGTGGTAGAGCATTTGACTGTCAAGTGATCAGCTCTGACGTTTTTTTTTTTTTTTTTTTTTTTTTTTTTTTTTTTCTGGTTATTAACGACAGTCCACTGAAATCTGGACTGACTTTGGAGGCCTCCATTTGGATTCTCTGTGTTTGTTTTCTCCACATCTCCTTTTGTTTCTATAGTCCTCTCCCCCCCGCCCCCCAGAGCTAAATGTTGGCCAGCCCTTTCCTGGTATGTGATGTCAGGAAGATGTTACTGGCTGGCATTCAGTTACCCTTTGAATTGCCCCTTTTCATCTGGGCTGTTCTTCCCCAGTCCAGCTATAATTACCATCTGATGGACGGTTACTGGATCCTGTTGCCCTTGGGCATCTGCTGCCTTGGGAAATTGCATTATTCTCCCAGCACCTGCTAGGTTTTCCCCAGTGTAATTGTTTCCCAGTCCCTTCCTTAAACCTGGTAACGGTCACTGACAGGAGTCAGCCTTCCCTTGGTTGTAGTTGTGGGTGAAGTGTGTAGTATGTTTTTTTTTTTTAAAAAAAAAAAAACAAAAACAAAAACAAAAAAACAAACCCAAATACACAGTTCTCTAGTCTCTCCTTGGAAGAAGACTCTAAAATTGTAAACTCGTGTTTTTTAGCATCATTCATGTACTGAGCACTATTTCTACTACCATGATATTTCCTTGGCATGAAATTAACCCACTTCTAGTTTGCTTTCTCAGCCCAGCTCTCAGCCATCTCCTGCATGCTCATGCTACTCTTGGGCAACATATTTCCTTCGAATGGTGGTGAACCCTTTCCTCTGGGATTTGTACATTTATACATTTGTATAAATTCCTTCACGAGCTCCCTCTTTTCCTCAAATAATATATACCTTCTATGTCATTTTCCCCAATTCTCTGACACCACCTAGTTAAATATAATATGCTGTGTGTATGCAGACATCAAAATGGCTTATGAACTGGCAGTTTGGCCTCATGACTGTCACCAATCTTTTCTCTTAGAAAGTGATAGCAGCCATCCCTCCTGTGGCTACTGTTTGCTGAGATCTGGCTAAAGGCTTTGTGTGAACCATCTTACATAATTGTCACATCGGCACTTACTGCTGTGACAGTTTTCCCCATAGAGGAGTTTATGTGTGTCAGAGTGGGGGCAACTTGTTCCAAGGCTAGTTCAGTTGCCTGAACTGTCACTCTTAGCCATGACTTGTAGACTTTATTAACTAACATCTAAATCTGACATCATGACCATTCTAGGAAAGAAAGACAGCTTGATATTGCACTTTTTAAATCCCTCACATCTTTGACACCAGCCACTTGACCAAACCACAACCCATGAACTTTCCAGGATCCCCCTTCTAGACAGTATCTGCTCTTAGTGTCAATCCTGTACCAGCCTGACTCTCAGGCATCTGGGTACAGGTTGCTGTGGAAGGCCTGTTATGAGACGCCAATAGATTGAGGGTGTCTATAATCTCTCTGTGTTCTATCAGCATGCTGTTACAAGCCTTTCAGAATTATGGTGGCAGCTGCTATGAAAAGGAGAAAAATATGATCCCATATGGTGGTTACATTACAGACTTCTAAAGATTCAGGTTTATATTGAATGGGGCTCAGCAGTGTTCTCAGCCTCTCATGGGAGCGCCTGGTACCCAGTTTACTTTGGGAGTTAGCAGCACAACTGCAAGTGGTAGGTGATATTTAGGAGCTGGCCTGTGAGATGATAGCAAAATCATGAGAATAAATTGTGAAATTGACCTCAGTATCTCAGCAGCAGCATCAACCAGTGCCAAATCTTATCCTTGGTTTGTAGAATAAATGGTGCAGGACAGCTCCCTTCAACAAAACTTTAGTGTCATATAAATAATAGTTAAGTTTAAGAAACAGAAAGTAGATCTGTACACACACACACACACACACACACACACACACACACACACACACACACACCTTGGTTATTTTCCCAGTTGCTGTGATAAAATCCTATGACAAAGACAACTTAGGAAGTTGATTTTGTTTTGTTTGTTTCTTTTTGGTTATTCTGGTCACAGTTCCATCATGGTGGGGAAAGTCACAGCCAGAGGAACCAAAGGCAGCTGGTCACATTGCCCATGCAGCCAAGAAGCAAGAGAAATGAATGTGTGTGTTCAGTACCCTTTCTCCTTTTTATTCAGTCCAGAAGCCCAACCAAGGGAATGGTGCCGCCCAGAGTGGGTAGTCTTCCCACGTGAATTAACCTAGGAATTAATCAAGGAAGTCCTGCATGGGCATGTTCCAGAGGTCCATCTTCCAGGTGATTTTAAATCCCACCACATTGATAACTGAGATCAATCATCGTAATACCTTACAAGTCACAGTTTCATGGCTTAGTATATTCATGAAGTGATGAAACCACCACAACTGCCTACATTTTTAATTTTCTCTCTTACCCTTGCTTCTTCAGCAACCACAGATCTACTTTCCATCTCTTGTACTTGCCTATTGTGGACACTTCATGCAACATGTGGTATCTTGTGACCAGCTTTCACTTAGCCTTTTCTCAGCAAACACCCACGTGGTAGTGTTGGTCTGTACTTTATTCCCTTTTATTGCTAAACATTATATTGTGTGGGTAATGACACATTCTATTTAATCTCCAGTTGTAATTTTGAATTGCATCCACCTTTTGGTTATTGTGAATAATTATGCTATGGAAATTCACATTCTCTCTCTCTCTCTCTCTCTCTCTCTCTCTCTCTCTCTCTCTCTCTGTGTGTGTGTGTGTGTGTGTGTGTGTGTGTGTGTGTGTGTGTGTGTGTGTGTGTGTTTCATTTCTTTTGACTGTATATTCTCGAACTGGAATTGCTGGGTCTTCCCAGAGACTGGTCCATTTAGTAAGCTTACATTTTTAGATTAGATCTAGTATTCTGGCCGCTTAATGGTAAAGTGCTGTTCACCCTAGAGCCAGTGATATGGAGTGCACCTGATGGTTTCTGGTACTCTGAGAAAGCTTCATATATACCCAGAAACTATGCTGCTCCTGAAGTTTCAGTTTCTTTCTTTCTTTCTTTCTTTCTTTCTTTCTTTCTTTCTTCCTTCCTTCCTTCCTTCCTTCCTTCCTTTCTTCCTTCCTTTCTTTCTTTCTTTCTTTTTTTTTTTTTAAAGCAGAGATGTTGTTAAGTAGAGTTTCTCCTGCTTCTTCCCATCCTGCTCACCCAGACATATGGGCTTCCTTTGGTCCCAAAGCAGTGTTTAGGGGAGACCGCATTCAGATGCCCATCTGAGCCCAAGAGGGAGACAGGGAGGACCCCTGTCTCTAAGCTGCCTGTGAGCCCTTTGTTCCTGTCCATCCACAGTGATGGTATTGCCCTTAAAAAGAGTTGCCAAGTTTTCCAGCAGGACCCCACCAGCCTTTCCTGGATGCTGATAGGGTTGTTGTCGGAACCCCCACAGTGTGGGAGAGGGCATCCTGTTTCCCACAGAGCTGGCATGACTAACAAAGAGGTTCCAGAAGTCCTGGGTGTGTGTGGGGGGGGGGGCGCAGGAGAGGGAGACACATGGACGTCAGCTGCTTGTCACAGAGCAATGAAGCTGCAGCTAAGAGAGGCTACAATGGTCCTGTGTTCTCAGGCTAGAGCTGGTCTTCATCGCCCAGTGGCTTGTTTATAGTTTGCCTTTTGGGTGTAAAAGACTGGCAGTGCCAACAGGTAGCATGGCTCTGGGTATTTTAAAATACTTGGTACAGTAAAATGACAAAGGGGATGGTTAGAGCTACAGATGCTGAGTAGAGCAATTATATATTCTTAAAAATAAAATACCACGACAAAATCAGCACAGGTTTATGGTAGGAAAAAAATCAGACAAAATCAGCACCGTGTTCACCCTTCCTGCAGATAGGCCAGCTTTGTAAATGTTGTGGTATTTAGGAGGTAAGGGCTTAGTAAAGTGCTTGCATGCAGGCATGAGGACCTAAGTTCAATCCTCAGAGCCCCCACAAAAAGCCAGGTGTGGTGTTGTGCACTTGTAATCCCAGCAGTAGGGAGGTGGAGACAAATTTCCGGGGGCTCTCTGGCCTGTGAGTCTGAACTAATTGTTGAGCCCCAGGTTCTAGTGGGAAAAGTCTGTTTCAGAAAACAAGGTGAAATGGTACCACAGGACTGACACCTGAGGCTGACACATGGCTTTCACATGCATATGTACTCATTCTCCCCCACTGTGAGCCTTTGCAAACGTGCACACACCCACCGCTACTGTGTCACTGTGTGTGTGTGTGTGTGTGTGTGTGTGTGTGTGTGTGTGTGTGTGTACACATGTGCTCCTGTGTGTGGTTAGCTCATCTTCAATGAAAAAAGCCCCAGTTGAGTGTGGTGTATCTACGCTTTGAAAGTCACCTTTTTCCTTCTCAATCTCTTTCGGCTCTCTTCCTGTGCCTAGTCTGAGGACAGCGAGGTCGTCCTCCATTGGTGGGAATTGATCCTGCCCCTGATGAAGGAACACTGCTTCCTCCACAGGATCCTTCATGCCATGCTTTTACTAGGTTATGTCACCATCACATGAGTTTGGGCAGGAAAACGGAGGCGAGGGGAGTTGGGGAATGAAGTAAGGAGGGAGGCCTTAGGACTGTTGGTCTTGTTTCCTGTTGGCTATGAGTACACTCACTGTGTCTGAGTTTTCTCCCGTACCCAGACACAAAGTGGCCTAGTCTGTGGCTTTTCTGGTCAATTTTAGCTCATTAAAGCTCTGTGGGCCACTTCAACTCACAACACATGATTGTAATTCTATAAAACGTCCAATCTTGTCTCATGTAATGACAGAAACTCGATTTCCATGCAAAGGTCAGCCAGCCTCCCTACCCTGTTGCTGAAGCCAGAGACCAGGAGGCTCCTCTATTTTACCAGACCCCTCCCACTTCAACATTTAACTGGCAGTTTTATTATCATTGTTTTTAAAAGCCTGTCAGCTTCTTCCTCTTTAGGAATTTACGAATATTTCTGACCTTTCTGAAAATGGGGCCTGGAGAGGCAGGAACTTGGAGACCTCCAAGTCTGCTCTCCACATGTCCTGCCCTAGGACAGTCCCGGCAGCATGGGTAGGACTCCTCTCGCCACAGTGTGTTGAGTGGTGTTTCTTCAGAGACCCCTCCAGCACTGGGGGCAGCATATATGTCTTCCCAGGCAGGCGACTAGCACCCAAGCCATCTCTGCTCTTGGTGTGGTCCTACCATTAAGGACTTAGATCAAAGCTCATCCTTCTGGGGACTGGCAGATCCCACTGACTGTTTTCACCACAGTGTCCTTAGGTGAAGCTCTAGAGTACTTTCTGTGACCTGAGGCTAAAATCAGGGCTATCTCACCTCTCCTCTGCATGATGGGGGCTGGGGTCTCCAGATATAGAGCAAGGAACTCTCTAGAAATCCAGGAAGGTCTTTTTTTATATCCTTCCTTCAACAGTTTTTAAGAAGACATATATGTATATTGCATGTAAGTATGTGTGAGTACGTATGTGTGCAAACTCCTTCAGTGGCTAGAGGAGGGCGTTGGTGTCTGTAGAGTAGAACTGGACTTAGAGGCAGTTGTGAGCCATCTGACGTAGGTGCTACCATCTCAAGCCCCTTGAAAGTAGCAAGTGCTCTTAACCGCTGAGGCATATCTCCAGCACCCATCCTCTGACACTGAGAGATTGAGTAAGAACTTTAAATGTTGTTTGGTCTGTACCTTAGACTACTCCTTTTTTTTTTTTTTCCTGGATTTTTTTGAATGGGGGAAAGTGTCTCATACTATAGCTAAAGCTGTCCTGGATCTCACTATATAAACCAGACTGGGCTCAAAGTCATGGCAAATTCCCCCCCACCCCCCACCGCCTCAGCTTCCTTTCCTCCTCCAAATATTACAACCACTGCATTCTGTCGCTGAAAACTAGTGGTGGAACCCAGAGCCTTACACATTTGGCAGGTTCTTACCACTGACCTACCCTCCCTGCCCTGATTCTGACTTGGGTGGAGGGGCGGTTATGAGGGTCCAGTTATTGTGCTCAAGCTTCAGTGGCTTCACTTGATATCTCTGGGATGCTATTCTGACTCCAGGACCTATGGCTCACATCAAGAGCAGTTCCCTTACATTGGCTGTTTAAGATTTTAATCCATCTTTTTATCAACAATGTTACTATGGCCATCTTCACTGCATTGGGACACAGTTGAGAGGATTTCATTTGAGTAAATTGCAGGAAATGATATCAATAGATCAGAGGTGAAGCTACCATCTTTTAAATGAAGTCATTTTGTGATTGAAAATGAAAGCTTCCCCACTTGGAGGCAAAGTCCCCTGGCTAGCGGGTTGTTGCATCTGCGCAAACCATCAGGACTCAGAGAATGTTCTCTTTCACTGTCAGACAGAGATTTTTAGGGCAGGTGACATCATGAGGAGTCTTCCATCTTCCCATTTCCCTGTAACTCAACAGCGCCCGAGGGCTGGCCCACTCAGAATCAAACAATTTTATATCTGTAGATATATCTATTTTAAAGTATAAATACAGCTCACTCTTAGGCTTTCCTGGAAGTTTTGCATGTTGTAACTTGCTAATAAATTCTACTTGAAAAAAAGAGGAAAGTGTAAAGGGACAACAGAAATGACAAAAAGCCCCTCAGAAGGTGGACAGGCTTATGGTGGAATCGAGCTCAGGTGGAGTCTTCCACAGCTCAGTGGTTTCCACAAAAGCACATTACCCATTATCATTATTGACATGCTCACCAAATCTGAGCAGAAGGTTAAATGGGCCCTGGGAAGGGCCTGAGACATGGTCCCCAACCCAGGGCTGCCTAGGGAGACCTGGCTAAGGAAACATGGCTCACCTTCCACCAGGTGGTCTCCTCATAAGAGACACAGCTTGAAGCTCCCAGGCTGCCACCATTCTCCAGAACTGAGGCTATCATCACGACCTTAATCACGCCTCAGACCTTAGTTTCCTCAAGATCATAGATACCATGATTGTGACTATAACCACCCTGAGAAGAAAACAAAAGGGACCATGTGAAACAGGGCTGGGGGGAACAGAATAAAGGCTGTATGGAATAACATGGGAGCTATAAAGAGTTTTTATTGCTACTTGTTAGACAATTGAACATGACTTGGCCACAGCACAGCAGACATGAGCCACACCCATTCAAGTGAAACTTGGGGTAATAAACTTAAATCACACACTGTTACCATTGCTCCTGCTTCCGGGGCCACTTGATCCCTCCTGCTCCATGTCATTTAGTACATTAACATCATCACCATGGTAGCCACCGCCTGTTGACCCAGAAGGAGCTGCTTCCCAGGAACATTCGACAGGCAGCACCCTCCGGTCATCTTAGCAAAGTTCCACTCACCAAACCCGCCCTCATTTCCATCACTATTTACCAGTCCCCAGGCTTTCACGGAGCTAGAGTGAATGGTTGCTTTCAAAATGGAATCGGGAATCTTCTGTCACAGGTCACCAATGAGCAGGACCAATCCCCATTCACTGAGTGTTTGGGTACCCACTTTAGTAAAACTAAGGTTATGTGCCCACCCCACCCCTTCTGTGACTTCAGTGGCTCATTACTCCTATCATGCCATCAAGAAGAAGGGCAGACAGAGACAGATACATGCCCCAGGCTCATTTTTTCTGTCTCTGTTTCTCTCAACACACAAACGACAGTCACCATCCAGACTTGCCCCCGCCCCCAGGAGTGTTCATGTCCTTCCTGTAAAGTGCATCTCTGTGTCATCACTGCCCAAAGTGTAGTGGCGTGGAATTCTATGACCTGCCCCTGCCTCCCTCATCCAAGTTCTCCGCAGGCCAGGTTGCTCCAACACAAACCATCTGGGTTTGTGCCTCCTTGAACCCCCATGACCTGTTTGCTGTCCTCAACTCTGATCCACACTCTACCTTGTACCTGCCCTTCATGCCAGAGGGAAAGCTGTGCGACCCTTCACCCACAGCCCACTTCTATTGGAGTCCCACATGCCCGGCTTGCACAGACGCTCTTGCCTACACAGTGGCCCACGTAGGAGACTTAGAATTCATTGCTATCATCCATTCTGTCACTATTCTTTGTGTGTTGACAGAATGCTGGGCACTGGTGATATGACCCTGAAACTCTAGCAAATCCTTGCCACCCCGGGGCACGTGTCCAGTGGGGGCCAACAGACATATGTGTGTTCATACAGCATGTCAGAAGCAGCAGGTGCCTCAAGAAAAAAGCCAAGGGAAGTGGGAGCAGGTAAAATGTCTCTGTGGTACCCTGTGTGGTGAGGCACCGCCAAAATCTTAAGATTCAGGAAGCCGAGGCAACAGGATTACTACTTCAAGTCAGCCTGGCCTACATAGGGAGGCTCCATCCCAACAAACAAACAAAAACAAAAACAAACAAACAAACAAACACCTCACTCCACCTTCCACACACATCTCTGCTAATCGTCGCTTCAAAAGAGACTGCGTCCTTGGGCAGACATGGGGTAGTAGCTTGAAGGAACAAATGCAGTCCTTGCTGCTGACCCCTCACACAGGCACACTCCCACACACCCCATACATGCAACACCAATGCTTTGGCCTTTGATTTCATGATTATTTTAAAAGAATTTCATTCATAAAACCTAGCGGATGCAGTAATCCCATGATCATCTCTGTGTTTTTGTATGTCTGTGAGGGGTGTGTGTGTGTGTGTGTGTGTGTGTGTGTGAGAGAGAGAGAGAGAGAGAGTGTCTGTGTGTGTATGTGTGTACACCCATGAGGGAATGCATGTGCATCTGTGTGTGCACAGCTTGGAAGCCAGAGAGATCTACATCGTCTTCCTCAATTTCTCCCCACCTTATTCATTCATTCCTTTATTTATTTTCATGTATATGGGTATTTTTTTTCTGCATGTATGTCTGTGTGCCATGTGCATGCTTGATGTCCACAGAGGCCAGAAGAAAGAATCAGATCCCCTGGGACTGGAGTTATATGCAGCTGTGAGCTTCATGAGGGTCCTGGGAATTGAACCCTGGTCCTCTGGAAGAATAGCCAGTGCTCTTAAACTCTGAGCCAGCTCTCCAACTCCTCTACCTTATTATTGAGACAGAGCCTCTCACTAAATCTGGAGCTCGCCAATTCATCCACAAGCCCCTAGTACCCCTTGTCTCTACTCCCAGCCCTGGGATTACAGGTTCCTTCTGCCATGTCTGGCTTTTTATGTGGGTTCTAGTGATACAAACTCAGGCCCTCGTGTTTGTATAGCATGCACCTTACCCACTGAGGTATCTCCAAGTCCCTCTAATACATTCTTAAAGAAAACCCCACCATTCTTTTCAGCCCTCCATAGCTTGCACCAAGTAGAGCTAGTCCTATATAAATATAGATATATAGATATTGATCATAAGTTGAAAGTACAACTTATTTTTAAACAGTAGGCAGGGATGGTGGATTAGGCCAGTGGGCTTAGATAAGAATTTAAATTTTCAGGTGTCCATGTACTTAAAAAAGCATAAATATCTTATCTCCATGGCAATTGGCTGCCCGGGAATTCCTAGGGAGGATATTGTATCTGCTGAAGAAAAGAAAATTGACAAAGTAACTGCCATTTTGAAGGCTCTACTTGACAGATGTGCAGAGTATAGAAATCTATGTATTATTGAATAATTCTTTTTAATATGCCTGAGAATAAGCAATTTGTAAGCCTGTTTACATTCTCACCATCTGGGTGCATTCTGTCACCCATCTGTTTCATGTAATTATGTAATTATCAATATAAGGAAAGAATAGGTGATATAATTAACAAGAAAAACTGGTCCACGCTGAAGAGAAAAAATGGCATGCATCTGCTGAATGGCTTTTTGTTTCTTGCTCTTCATTGTTAATTGTTCTACCCCCCCCCACCCTTCAGGGGAGTTGTTTTTGCAATGGTGTGTGAGTCTCTCTCTCTCTCTCTCTCTCTCTCTCTCTCTCTCTCTCTCTCTCTCTCCCTCTCTCTCTCTCTCACACACACACACACACACACAGAGAGAGAGAGAGAAAGCAGATTTTAAAAGCCCTTCGGAGCCAGCACCACTGTGAAGGACACGTCAGAAGTCTTCTTGGTGTTGCATGTGATTCTTTCCCACTGGAATAGACCTGATAGTCATTTCCAGAAAATATAGCATGAACAGCTAGAGGTCTAGGAAAGTTGTAAATTAATTAGTGACAGATGGGAGGTAGGGTGAGTGTGTGGCCTCTCATGGAACATTTGTTAGAAAACTGCTTTGGAAAAAAAATTCCCATACTTAATGCTTTTGTTTTAATGGCAAGGCTTAAGCAGTATATGCCATTTTAAAATAGGCCAAAGAGTCCCAGTGGATTGAGTTAACTTCTGCATAATGCCTCTAAAGTTCACCCTTGAAGATGTCTTTTTGTGTCATGGAGACTTGTGGGTACATGCATTGAACTCAGACCACTTGGCAATACAGGAAGGCCTCCTCCCTCAGTACTAAAGACAGCTGTGGAGGGATAGTATCCGTTTTCATGGCTTGGAACCAGCAGTAGGTACGTAGGTAGGTATATTCATGAGAGCATTTGATCTCCCTATTCCTGTGACTCCCACCCTGACTCCAGCCCAACCAAAGGTGGACACTCCTCATAGAGGCTGTCCAACAGCACAGGAAGCCAGTGCTACCAATGCACAGTCTTGGCCAGATCTTCGATTTCAATCCCAAGACACAGAAGCCAGGGACCAGGGGCCCTGGTTCCATTTAAATGGCAGTCACTATTCAAGGTGGAGGCAGGAAGTCTCAGTTTTTCCTTAACTAATTTGAAGTTCATTCAGGAATAGGACTCAAATCCCAGTTTCCTGCTGGGTTTTCCAGAACATCTTTTGATGTCTTTCCCTGGGGGTGGGAGGGAGGGTTGGGGTAGGGAGTGGGGGGGGTGTAGAATCTACCTTTCAGAGTACTCCTCCCCACTCCCTTCTTTGGTTGCATGTTTGATGGGAAAGATGAGAGGAAACTCCATGAGCTGTAATCCCATAAAATTATATAGACTTTTAAAGTAATATCACTCACTGAGAACTTAAGCCTTTACAAGGCAGGATAGAAGTCTCCTATGAAACCATTTCTGTATTTGGACCCAGAACTGTCTGTCTGTCCATCTGTCATCTGTCTGTCTTTTCTCCCCAGGCCAATGCTTCACACTCAGAGTAGGGCTTACCCCGTATCTTCTTTCTAGGTGACAGTTTTACATGTTGAGATTGGGTTAAGGTTTCATTCTAGAGTCCCATCTTCAGCGTGACCCAATAGCACAATCTACAGCCAACCTTTCCAAGCCAAAGGAAGAAGTTCCACAGGGCAGCCCTGGCTTCCCTGCCTTCCTTGTTCCATGTCCAGCAAGTATAGTTCCCACCAATGTTTCTCTTTGTTCCTTTCAATCAAACACTATTATTCTTTGCTAACTCCTCTAAAGAGACAGTCACCGCCCTCCTTCTAGCTGCATTTTTTCATTATTAACTTAAAGCAATGGATACCCATAAGACAAACCTATAGAAGAAAATCACTGGCGTGCTTGGGGACATATTTCTAAAGGAATAAGATTGGGGACAAATGCAACTGGGTTACTCAGGGGATTTTGTTGCTTTTGACTTTATATTCGCTTCCTTAATCCAAAATTAAAGTTGTTTAATTGCAACCATAACTGATGAATTCATTAAGGTTTTTTAAAGGGAAACATACCATCTAATCCCCAAAGAACCTTTCTTCTGCCTTTATGGTGTTGAAAAAAGGTTTAAACAATTACTTTTTTCACAAAACATTTCAGTTACAATGTTTAGTATTTTAAAAGCACATAAAGTAATTGTTCTTCAAGAGAGAATTATTTTAAGGAGCTATTTACATATACATAGACATTTTCCTCCTAAAAAGTAGAAATTTTGGAAATCCATATATTCTATACTGAAACGTATTAAAATTCATTAACGCTTAGACTGAATGGCTTCCATTCAACCCTCAAAAGTGGCATTAATTTTTCAAGTGGTAACTGTTGCTCAAGATGCTATTGTGCCTGTGTGATAAATGTTTAATGATTTGGTAGTACACGCATGGCTTAAAATCCATTATTTATTGCACCTTTGCTTGCCTGGCAAAGGTGATGATTTTAAAGCCCCAGCAGTCATGCAAACACATTTATATGAAACCAATGGCTGATAATAAATTTCCTTACTGTAAATGTCAGTGGGTTTCATGTGTTGCTGACATTACATCTTGTTTGGAAGCTGAAGGCTACACAGTTAGGGGACGCGCCAGATGGTGTCATTAACACGAATGCTGGGACTGTTTACCACTGACATGCGTGTGAGAAATTAAAAGTACGTGACCTATCTTTGCACCAACCCAAGTGGGATGTTAACGGTGAGCGGGTGTTAATTATGGTACACCATACTCGCCTCCTGCCATCCACTCCAAAGGATTTCAGGGGATTGGGAAAAAAATTGTGTTTGAGCAAAAGGAGGAGGATTTGTGCTTGATTTTGTGTTTGCAATGTGTGGCTTCCAGGAAGTCACACCTGGCATGGCATAGGCATTAATGCTCAAGAGCAGCAGTCCACCTCCCATCAGGACAGCTAGGCATGGTGAAGCCTTTGTGCTAATTAATTATAGAACATGGTTATCACTGTTTGGTTTTGTTTTCAAGTCTTGAGGTATATCAAACTCTTAACATTTGGGGGGGGGAAGGTTTCCACGGACAGCATGCAATTGATGGGTCTTAAATAATATCAGAAGTGTCAGGAATTAATTCGAAGACCGTGAAGGAAACAGGTGGTAATTTTTATAGCAATTTCTTCCATGCTGGTGACTCCTCATTTCGTAAGAATTAGCAGTGGGACTAAGACCCTTCTTTCCTGATCCGATGTGAAATCTCTGAACAGCTGAATCGGACTGGCACCTTCTGTTAAGATGTATCTCTCAATTTTGTTCCCAAGAGCCACTCCCATTTATTGTATTTTGCCGACCTTCCTGTTGAGGTTTCTGCTTAACTGCCTGCTAACCTCTCTTTTCATTTCAATTTAAAAGGAAGGTGGATTTGTTTTATTTCTCCCTCCGAGTCTTTCACTTGAACCACGAGGCAATCCCATTGATTCTGACCAAATTCCTTTGAACTTCATTTGTAGCCTTAGCATACTCTGGAGGAATTTCCAGAAAAGCCTATTCTTTCAAAAACACCCATTGCACATTGCTTGTACAATAGCTTGAGTGAGCCTTTTGGTATGCAGAATTTTAAAGTCATATGAAAGAGAAGCCAAACCATTGTTGGAGCTGAGATGAAAGAAGGAACCCTGATTTCTGGAGACAGAATTGGAGATACAGTTGGATGTCAAGAGAAACACTGAGGCTGACTGAAAAGCAAATGATCACCGTGCACAGAGGCGCACACACTAGACCTTAAAATCAGTCATGTGTGTTAGCCTGTTCACTGGACATGTGAGTGTTTTGGAACATATCCAGGAGCAAAACTAAAGAAATGGTAAAGAAAAGCAAGATTCAGAACAAAACCTATACCTGGAACAACACTCACTTTGACAGAAATTCTTAGTAAAAGGAGTTGTTTTCCAGGGCTGTCATTTTCTTAGCCGATTCCCAGTGGCTGAACCCAGCAGTGCAGGGCCACTTGCCCAGCTTGCACCAAACAGCTTACTCTCTGCAGGAATAGGAGCTTTCATTGCACTCCAGCTTCAGAGATGTGCCAAATACTGGCCAGTGGGAGATGGTGGGCGACACACCATCCCTTAGCTTCCCCTCCCTCCTTCCGCCTTGGCCCCTGTTCCTTTCCTTGAGTCTTCTTCTGTGGTTGCTTCCTATATCTCCAAACATGCCCATTCTGCCTCCCAAGACCTTGTCTGTAAACCTATGCATAGAGACTAATGGACCTGCATGCCGGTGTTCAGCCTTGCTCTGGCTTTTCCCTTCCACCCCTAGAGTTCTCTCCTTTGTCTGCCTGCAAATATTCTGTTGGTGTTTTGTAAATCCAGCTCAGCTGTCACTTTCTCTGGGAATCCTTCCCTGACTTTTCCTGCCATCCTGGACCAGCTGACTCCAGGGCTTTCCAGCTGAGTCCAGAACTGCATCCAGACAGTGTTCTGCCTACATCCAGACAGTGTTCTGCCTAATCTGCAGACCACAGTCCCAGGAGCTAAAGAACACTTGTTCCTTAAATCCTGTGCATTTTCTATTCACAGCAGCAGCTTCCTGATAGACTGCCCCTCCCACGTATACTACATCTTATTTGTCTGCCTGTGTCCCCACCTCTTTCAGCAAAAGCTATGCCTCAATCACACCTCAGTTCTTAGGCCAGTGCTTGCTGTGTCCAGGTGCTGTAGTTAGCTGGTGGGGTAAGCTTCACGCTAACAGTTTGATGGTAAGGTCTGTGAAGAGGGTTTGGTTTTTTTTTTTCACATGGCCACATATACAGTCCACATTGCTTTATATGTACTTTCCTACTTCACCAACAAGTTAGAATGACTTTATTGCTAGCTATGACAAAAGCAGGCCCCAAGTGGAGTCGCTTATGTGAAAATTTCAAATGATCAAACTGAGACCTAGGTTGCTTGTTTGTAAGTTCCAACCTTCTGAAAAATCAGTTGAGAGGTGATAGCTAACACCCATCCAGATGACAGGATTTTTGCCTCCATCCCTTTGAAAATACTAATTTCATGCCCATTCCCAACCGCATGGGAAATATGAAGGGCTGGCGGGTGATGTCAGCCACCAACGGTCAATGGTTTAAGCAGCCATGGAAACTTAAAGTCAAGGGGTTTGGAGCACCTCCATATGGAGAGGTGGTGAGTCTAGCAGACCTGGAGGTCATGTGGAAACCCATGACCCTTGTTGTGCTCAGTGTATCTAGCCAGGTCTGAGTTCTGTCCTTTCTTGGTAAACTCATGACTTGGTTAATAAACTGTTTCTCTTAAGCTCTCTGAGCCACTGAGAAAGGGTCTTGGGAATCTTCAGCTTACTGGTGGTGGGTCAGAAGCCAGGTGAAAAACTTGACTTGTTGTTAGCAACTAAAGTGTACCTGGGAGCAAGCCCAGGCTCTGGGCCCAAGAAGAGGGTGTCAGAACTGAACAGAACTTGAGGCCACTCAGTTGGTGAGTTCCTTGATATGGTTGAAATTGCATGTGTTTGGAGTCAAGCATTCTGTGTGAAAGGATGGGGTAGAGATGAGGTTTGCAGAGGCAGACTGGTTGCCTTTTACTGATTTTAATGAGCTGTATACGGAGGGGCAGTTCTTACTTTTAGATACCCGTACTCGAATGTCATCATTTTGGAAGAGCATAGTTTAATAGGAAGAATGCCTTCAATCACCTTTGAAGTTGTTTCTAAGGTCTGGGGCTGTATTCTCATTTGAAATGCTAATATGGAGGGAGCAGAAAGGTTGAGTCAGGGGAAGAATAGAAGAAAGGATATGTGATAGGTAGGGTTTTAGTTGGGGGAGGGGTGGTAGGGGAGGACCAGAGGGAGAAGGGAACTGGGATTGTTATGTAAAACAATCTTGTTTCTAATTCAAATGCAAATATGATTAAAAAAAGAAATGCTAATATGAGTAGTTGTTTTATAGGCATATAGATTTGAGAATGATTAGGTAGCCACATGCTAAGTCAGCAAGTTTTTTGTTTTTTAATAGATGTACCTGGGACAGGTGAGATGGCTCAGCAGGTAAAGACATTTGTGGATGATCCTGAGTTCAATCCCCACAACCCACAAGGTAGAACTGACTGCAAATTGTCCTCTGACCTCTACATGTATGCTGTGGCAGGTGTGCACTTAGACACACACAGACACACACACACACACACAGACACACACACACACACACACACACACACACACGAATGCACAGAGGGGGTAAGTTTAAAATGTTCTAATTATGGTGTTTTATTTTTAAAAAATTGAGATACGTATAGAATATAGCAGTAAAGTCATAGGTTGTACTTTTAGGATGATGCAAATCCAATACTTGGTTTTGTAAGACATTTCCCTGCCATGGATTTACCTCATCTCTGCCTTTCACAGTGTGCTCATTCCAGGAAAGTCATTTCCCCAGTTTGTGGTTGGCATCAGTGATGGTAAGATCAAGAGTTTCCAGCATCAAACACTCCCTAGACAGGCTTCTCTGGGAGTGTTGTGGAACCTCAAAGGGGCAGTGCTACACTCTTGACACTGTGTGTAGCAGGAGAGGGAAAACCAGGAGCTGCTCAGCATTATCTTGTTGCAGATACTAATATTCTGTACATTGGGAGTTAATGGTTTTGAGCAGTGTCTAGAAGCCAACAGGGAGTCTCCTTTGCAAGTGTTTGTGTGTTGTACAAAACCTGTCATGTTTTTTAACAGCTATATGAGTTACTTGTTCAGTATACTATTTAATTTAAAAAAGTGGATTAACCCCTAATCATATCAAATCCAAGACAGTATCAACTTCATTTCATGTAACATGCAGAGCAACAAATGTGGCCAATTAAACTATGACACAACGTCTGAATACGAGTCCAGAAAATAGCACATGTATCAATCATGCAAGCCATGGCTTGAAATTCCTCTCATCTCTTCCTAGAAGGGAAACTATTTATATTATCTTTAAGCATATTATTTTCAGGGTGATGGGGAGAATATTCTACCTGAGTCTCAGTAACAGAGTGTAACACGGCTTCATTTACTTTCGAGTATCATCTTTTATTTTGCTCCTAAAAACACACTGAGTAGTTGCACTGCAAGAAAATATGGAATGACAGCCATTCCTTCAGTAAGCAATGTTTGCTTCATTGATAGCAAATTTGTATCCTGCTGCTCGGTCTCTGGCCTTTATGGAAACACAATAATTGTTTATTTCAATGCCAAATCATGCTATAATCTTTTAGAAGACTTTATCAGAAGCAGCTAAGCTGAAGATATGGCATACCCAGCACACAACTTTTGTGAAGTAGTAACTGTGAAATCACCCTTGAACAAAGACTACCGTGTCACCATGGCTGTCTCTCCCACTGTGATTGTCAAGCTGAGAATGACTGCGCGGCTGCTCTCAGGAATGCCAACCTGGAAAAAGCACCTAAACTAGAACTGATAAAACCATGACAGCCACTCCATTCAACTCACAAAGCATAGTTTTCTGTTATAAAATGGCCGCAAATCATCCAATCAATAAATGAGCAAACGAATAGAACAAGCACTTTTTCAAAGCAGAAACAGAAATGGCCAATAAGAATATGAAAAAAAAAAATGTTCAGTAGCCTTAGCCATCAGGGGAATGCAAAATCAAACTTCTTTGAAACTTCCTCAGCCCAGTCAGAGTGGCTATCATCAAGAAAACAGACGAAAACAAATGCTATTGGGCTACAGAAAAAGGAGGGTCCTTAGTCACTGCAGGTGAGGATGCAAACTGGTTTGGTCACTGTGGAAATCAGTTAAAAGGTTTGTCAAAAATCTGAAAATAGAACTACCCTATGATCCAGCTAGGCAATCCTGGGCATATATCCAAAAAAAAAAAAAAAAAAAAAATCTATGTCAGCATGTTATAGGGACACTTACATTGCCATGTTTACTGTACACTATTCACAACAGCCCCAGTATGGAGCCAGCCTAGATCCACAGATGGAACAGATAAAGAAAATGTGGTATATAAACACACAGAGCGTAACTCAGGTGCAAAGAAGAATTAAATTATGTCACTTACAGGAAAAAGAATGGAACTGGAGATCTTCATGTTGAACAAAACAAAACAGACCCAACTATCACATGTTTTACATGTGGAAACTAGATATGTAGGTGATGTCTACATAAATAGGATGTGAACATGGAGGCTAGGCTCTGTGGAGACGAAGGGGTCTAAAGGGAAGGCAGAACGAGAGGATATTGAGAGGAGGGCAAAAAAGAAAGATAAATATCACATTCTCTCTCATACAAGGAACCTAGATTTATATTTATATACACACACATATGACATGAAACAGAGAGGAATGATTAGGAGGGAGAAGGATGGGGACTAGCAGGAAGCAGGAACAAGAGAGGGTGATGAGAGAGTGAATTTGAGCCATGATATACACATATTAAAATGTCATTATCCCCTTATTTTTGTACACTAAGAAAAATATTTAAAAATAAATAAAATAGTGGGAAAGCCTAAAAGAAAGACGGGTTACAGGTCAAGTCCTCAAAAATAGTGATAATGAGCAAGTAGGACATATGGTTGCAAGAAGGGCTGGCGCAGATGGAGTAGATAAGAAAAAATGCAAGCTGAAAGTAACTCATGAGAGAAGATTAAGGGACTTTAGTAAAGACTACAATTGCCTAGCTGCACCCTACCCTCTATCCCCACCCAGTAATACCATGACAACCATATACAAGGTAATGGTGCTGCCTGGGATGAGAACATAATGTCTGGGTCTCCAGCACCACCTGGTGTGGACGAAGTTTCTTTCTTGCCTGGTCCCACAGCCGTTTAGTCCCAAATAAACACACGAATGCCATATTAATTATAAATTGTTTGGTCAATGGCTTAGGCTTCTTACTGGCTAGCTGTCTCTTAATTATTAACCCATTTCTATTAAACTATGTATTGACACAAGGGTGTGGCTTACCTGTAATCCAGCATGTTACTCCTTCAGCAGCATAGCGTCTCCCTATCAGCATCTCTCTACGTCCTCTCCCCAGAAGTCTCCTCCTTTGGTAGCCTTGCCTGTACTTTCGGCCTAGCTACTGGCCAATCAGTGTTTTATTCATCAACCAATAAGACAAACATATATACAGAAGGACATTACCCCATCAACCCAGACCAAACTTATAGATAGAAGTCATGCAATAAAGGTGCTAGAGAGATGGCTCAGAGATTAAGAGCACTGACTGATCTTCCAGAGGTCCTGATTCAATTCCCAGCAACCACATGGTGACTCACAACGATCTGTAATGAGATCTGGTGCTGTCTTCTAGTGTGCATATATACATGGAAGCAGAATGCTGTATACATAATAAATAAATAAAACCTTAAAAAATTTACTTGGTGCTAAAACCACACTTTAAAAAACAAAAAAAGAAGTCATGAAATAAGAGAGTAAATTGTACAGATATAAACTGTGATCAGTTCATGGTTCTGCCTCCATAGAGCCCTGGGCTGCATCCTTCCCACTCAGCATAAGTGATAAATCATCTTCTACCCTCTCTAGGCTGTTTGTGGTGATATATTATTTATGATGTATTAAAGCTTGCCTGGGGATTCAGAAAGCAAAGTCAGCCACAAACTATAGAGGTCAGTAGGTGTCGGCACACACCTTTAATCCCAGGATTCAGGAGATAAAGGCAGATGGATCTTTCTGAGTTCAAGGCCACCCAGGGATACATTAGAGTGAATCAGTCTGAAAGAGAATTAGAACTCAAGCCTTTAATCCCAGGACTCCAGAGAGGTATATAAGACAGGAGCAAGAAAAAAAAAAAAAGACAGGAACAAGGTCTCACTATCAGGCATTCATTCTCCAACCACATTGAGGATAGGAAGACATTGAAATCTCCAGCCATGCTGAGGAGAGCTTGTGGGTCAGCCCCTTCAACCTGAGGTAGCGGTAAGGATTAGTGGCCAGCTGCTTTGCTTCAGCTTGAAGTTTGAACCCCAACGTGCAACAGCTGTTTGCAGTTAGGTTTGTACATTATGTGATTTGTAGTATAGCTGTAATGGGTACAGGAACTTTTTGTCAGCAAGGATTCGTACTGTTCACGAGAATAGCACAAAAATCCATCGAGCTCCCATTCCTTGCTGGAATGGTGTGAAGATTGTAAAGGAAATGAAGGTATACCAGTTCCTTAAATGAGAAAAGCATCCTGGGTAATGTGACTAATATTTTGTAGAGGTCAAAAAATGAGTGCTGGGTTCCCTTCATGAATATTTAATGAGTGTTGTGGGTTGAATGTGAAAAGTTATTGCACAGTTTCTTGGGTTTGAACACCTGGCCCCCAGCTGGGAGAATTGTTGTGGGAAGTTGTGGATCCATTTCGGAGGTAGGACAAAACTGGAGGGTGTATGCAGGGTGAGCTTCACGGGTTCTAGCTTAGCCAGGTTCTAGATCAAGCTTTCTCTACAGTATAACCAGCTGCCTTGAGCGCCTTTTGCCCCAGCAGTGAGCTGTTTGCAATGCTATGCCTTTTCTGGCATGATGGACCACGTATTCTGCACCCTGAGTCAGCATAAGTTCTCCCTCCCCTATGCTGTGTTAGTCAGGCATTCAGTGGGCACTTTGATATATCTGGTACAGGGGTGGGGAACTGGCAGTGAGCAAACCTTGCAATGACTGAGTCCATTCTTGGCCCACATATTAGCTTCATGTATGCTCTTCTAGTGTCAATCAGGAGGCCTGAGAGTACCCCCCCCAAGTCTCTGTTGTTCTCAAAAGACATTAAAAGAACGGTTTGCATTTTTTAAAGGAAATCTCCATGCTGCAGAATTATTCTTGCCTCATCAAATAAGGCTCAAAATCACAACATGTCTCCACAGATTTCCTATGGTCTAGCAGACTAAGGTGTTGGCATTCATATCGGCCTTTGCATTTTTAAGAATAATTTTACATGAGCAACTTTGTGAAACTGCCTGTTGTGTCTGTGGACGGTACTCCAGTTGATTGCTTCTAAGTGGCCACACAAACCGCCTTTTATTTATTTGGTAAAGACTCTAATACCTTGCCCTAAGGAGGTCCCACTCATGAACTTTGAACTTTGAAACTTACACTGACATTTACAGCACTGTCAATCTGTCATCATTTGTTTTATTCAATTTGTGAAAACAGAGGATTTCTCAAAGACAAAGCAGCGAATTGGGAAGCACAGGAGGGGAAAAATGCATGTATAAAGCAGAAGCAGGCTTATTAAGGGTTTCAGAAATTTTACTCCTAATGGGCTAGACTCTGCATCCTCCATTTTGTGAGTAGACTGGATTCTCTTTGAAGTCTTGGAAGCTTTCTGTAGCAAAAAGCTTTATACATATGGGGATGAGCTGAAAATTGAGCTTATGGTTTTGCCCTTTTCGAATGTGTTTTTCGGAGATTTGCCTTTCATATGGCATCGTGGAGAGAAGATGGGCAATTTTACCTTGTGTAACATTTTTGCCTGGAAAGTGCCAAGTGCTGGAAGACTTTCTTTAATGAATAAGTCCACATGTCTGCCTGCTGGAGAAGGGCTGAGTGTAATTAATTTATTTCCATTTTATACCTAAACAAACTAAGAGGCTCAGAACTTCTACCAGGGCCAGAACTAAAAAAGAAAGAAAAAAGAAAAGAAAAGGCCTCACCCACGATAGACTTTGGAAGTCGATCATAACTTCCAAAGAATGCCCTTAGAAAGAATAGAATCCAAGACATTGCCACCTTGTAGTTATTATGTGGTGCTGTTTGTCGTTATTTTAACTGCTTTCTAGTTTCCTAGCTTATTTAGAAGATTAGTAACTTCAGATTTTGGATATATTTTTAAAAATAGTTTTGTTTGTTATTAATGTATGGTGGGTGCATGCATGCTACAACTCTGTGAAGTCTGGTCCCCCTCCCACCTCTATGTGGGTTCTGGGGAACAAACTGGGGGGTGGTGTCAGGCTTTTGCATAAAAATCTTTGACTCATGGAGCCGTGGATCTATTTTTTAAATAAGTTTTCAGTAATGTTTTCTCATTGTTATGATTCAGTGTAAGTGCAATAAAGAAACTAAATTAAATAGAACAACGGAATTCAGGTCTGTATAATCAGGTAAAATTGTATCATACACACAGAACAGGTAATAAATGTGCAAAACTCAGAACCGTGTATTTAGTGTCTCTTGGTACGTGCGTCACAGCACAAACTCAACTGAGTGCTCATCAATACCATTCTATCATAAAAAGAATTAAGACTAAGTATTTCTAAACATGCCTACATTATTTGTTTAGTCATTTTGGTATCTAGAAAGAGAACTAACCAAAAAAATTCTGAACAATTATGTCAACACTCCTTCAAAAGGGGTTCACGAAGGCTAGGGAGATAGCTTAGTTGGTAGAGAGCTTCCCTTGTATGTATCAGTCCCTAAGCGCAATCCCCCAGAACCTATGTTTAAAAAGCCAAGCACTGGGCTAAAGAGATGGCTCAGCAGTTTATAGAGCACAGTTCACTCTGGCAGAGGACCCGTGTGAGATTCCTAACACATACGGTTCTCAGCAAACTAACACCAGTTCTAGGGGATATGGTGCCCCCTTTGGCCTCCGCACCTATATACATGCAGGCCAAACACTAATACATATAAAGAAAAGAAAATGAATTCTAAAAATAAAAAAAGCCAAGTATGATGTTACATGGTTACAATCCCAATGCTGAGGAGGCAGAGACTGGTGGATCTGAGGTTCACTGCCAACCAGTCTAGCCTACTTGATGAGCTTTAGGCCAATAAGAGAACTTGTCTCAAACAAAACAAAGAAAAAAAAAATCTCACAGGCTGGATGAAACCAAGGAAGCCAACCTGAGATTGCCATCTTATCCTTGCTCCTAACATAACACACACACACACACACATACACACACACACACCACACACACTATAATGAAAAAAAATAAAATTCAAC
Organism: Cricetulus griseus; assembly: GCF_003668045.3. Lineage (NCBI taxonomy): Eukaryota > Metazoa > Chordata > Mammalia > Rodentia > Cricetidae > Cricetulus > Cricetulus griseus. The sequence continues at coordinate 32,934,628 of NC_048599.1, read as the reverse complement.
CAAAAATTCTTCCTGGTGACTTCTGCTCACAGCCAGTCTTCCATGCACAGACATTCATAGGAAATGAAAACTCTCTTCCCGATTTCTTATCAGCCCATTTCTCAGTTCCCACCTTACCTGGACTGTGTGTTTCCTTGCCCTCCCCAGCCTCCAAGTTCAGCTCAGGAATGTCTCTACTGGGTCTCCCATATTATCACTTTTTTTCCTACTTTAGCAATGGGATTTAAAGTTTATGTTTTACCGTCATTACTAAAGTCAATGTCAATTTTAAAGACCATTTAACTTTAGAAGTCTAGTGTATATATCATGGCCTAAGTCCTTCCTGCTGGAGTACATGGTCATGGCAACGGTGGGAACCAGCCTTTTGTCTAAGATTCTAACTCAGCACCAGTAGAAAAGTAGGAGACAGATACACCACAAGATGATGCAGAGAAGAATCTGACTTTCCATCCATACCATCACTTTGTTCTACACATAATGAGCTCACAGTCCCTCTGCTTATTCTGGAAATACTTTGATTATAAGGTACATTTAATTTCTGTGCTTGAAATATGAGTCAAAGGGTTGGGATGTAGCTGAGTTTCCAGACTGCTTGCCTGACAAACACATGGACTTGAATTATCTTGAGTATTACATAAAAATGGCTGTGTTGGCACACACCAGTAATCCCAGCATTTGGGACGTGAAGACAGGAGAGTTAGAAGTTCAAGATCATCCTTGTCTGTCTACATAGTGAATCTGAAGCCAGATTCACTCCATGAGACTATATTAAAAAAATAAAATAATAAGTAAAACAAGAATCAACAAATGACTTTCACTTGAAATTTATTGTTAAGGTAATCTAGCCCTAATAGGGCCTCCCACTCCTGAGGCATTTTTCTGGTAGATGCTCTGGGTGAAAAAAACACCAGCTGTTCAGAGGGGCTTCCTTGTCTGTTTTGTTTGGGTCTTTTGAGGAAGGGTCTTGTTGTGGAGTCCAGATTGGCCTGGAACTCATAGCCCTCCTGTCTCAGCCTTGCATGTACAGGCTAACAGCTGTGCACTGCCTTGCCTGGCCATACCTGTTTTCTTTCCCATGCAAACATGAAAGATTGAAGAAACATAAAGGAAAGATTCTAAACAACAGCCTGCTTTGTGCTTACAGGAAAAACAAGCCCTCTAAAAGCGGAAACAGTGACCTTCTCTTGCATTTGTCACTGAGGGAGGCTTGTACAATGGGCAGAAAAAAAAATCTTGAGGCATTTATAACTCCATCTACTAATTTAGAAAAGATGGCTTTCTCCATTACATCAGGAGAGGTCATCCTGTCTGACAACAGGTGTGTTTCCAGTCAAAACCTGGGGACAAAATTGGGTTTACAGGAGGATCGTTGTGATACATGCTTACTCTTCTGAGACACTGTCCTTACCTGTTACTGATCTCTAACTCTTGACACCCCGAAGCCACTCTGCATATTTAGCCATTAGAAAGGTGATTTCTGAGGCCTGGCAGCTGTTGGTGTTACTGCTATTGTACAGGAAACAAAAGCCATTCTGCTCATCCTGCCTGCCTTTGTATGTGCGATACTGGAGCCGTTTCATGAATGATGTCTAATTCTTTACCAGGGAATTTCATTACTGCCCAGTGATAGTTTACACTTCCCACGGTGGAAGAGAATATCTGAGCCTACCTGCTAATGGGAGGAAGCTTGGCTTCTGACCTCTGTTAAGATGCTTGCGTTTTAAGTCTGTTAATTAGACCTGCTGTGAGATTCCATCATAACAACCCCCATACTTCCTACCTTTTCTACTCTGAGCCACCAAAGCCGGGACTGGCTAAGTGGACTACAGGATCTGCTTGTCTGGGAAATTAAGCTGAGTACAGTAGGCCAGGGCGTGTGGAACCCTGGAACACCCACACAAACCAGCATGAACTCGATGTCTTGTATAGCTGATGTTTACTTGAAACACATGTATTCTCCTCCATTATTTTCAAGTAGAAAAAGTATCAGCCTCGGAAGTTTTCAATTGCAGATACAAGAAACAAAACGGCCTAAGTGATTGAGGAAATGCACTGAGCTCTGTCATTCCCACCTTTCACCCTGTCCTAGACCATGACCTTTGCTGTATGACTTGAGGTTCTTCCATTAGAGGTGGGTAATTTTACCCAACTGAGTGTTGGGCTCCAGCATATGATTTGTTTTGGCTGGAAATAGGAAGCATCGTTGATTTTCACACGTCTACCATTGCTACTATAGGGATAAGCCCCAGTTGTCTGTCATCAGAAGTGGTGTGTGTGGGGCAGGGGCAGGGAACAGAGAATGAGGTACACTTTTGGGGTCCATATCTGCATCTTGTGAAGTCATGACAATTCTGGGCTTCACTCTAATTAGGCCAACCTAGACTACATGTTTAATGTGCTAGGCTAAACAATGAGTAAGAGGAGTTTGGATTATGTTAACTCATCAGTGAGAGGAGACCATATATATACATATAAATACATACATACATGTATATATATAGAGAGAGGGCAGACAGACAAGGTTGATCAGGAATCTACATGATGGAGACAGCTGTAGCAGAATCTGACCTAAATCAACTCACTTGCTAACCCAGAGTTTTATGAATGAGAATAAGCAACAGTTTTAAGCTAGTGTACTTTGGAATGGTTTGTTACGAAGCACTATGGTGGTAACGTGTGACTGATACTCATTGCTTATGTTACTGAAGAATCCAAAGGTAAACATGGGCTTTGGGAGTTGGAGAACGTAATTTCTCTTGTAGTTCTCTGTGATTCATTGGTGTTACAACCCAGGATGCTGCTCTTTATGATGACTTTGCCATTTCAGGCTTCCCATCTGCGTCTTGGGTATTTAGGAAGCAGGAAGGTCTGGGCTTCACTCTGATTGGGCCAACTCAGGTCACATGTTTCTGCAGGGCCAATCGTAGAGCAGGAGTTAAGGTTTTATGATTTGTCCCTTAGTCCCCTTCTTAAGGTGGATGTGGGCCCAGGCTCTTCCAGAATCCATGGCTTCAATTTGAAGGTAGGGGTAGGGAACGAAACATGCTAAGAGATACTAGCAATATAATTTATGGAATGTCTAGATGCTTGCAACTTTGTTTAAAAATTCCCTTTAAATATTTTTTTTTCTGCCTGCATATTGCTAGGCTGGCTAGAACTTCACAGAGGGAGTATTCCCATCTTGGATGTTACTTGGTGAATTGTGGTGATATTTTGTTTATAATCTAACAAATAAACCTTGCCTGAAGATCAGAATGCAGAGCTAAGCCACTAGTTAGTCACACACACTAAGCCACTAGTTAGCCATAGAGGACAGGCAGTGGTGGCTACACCTTTTATCCCAGAACTCTGGAAACAGAGGCAGATGGATCTCAGTGAGTTCAAGGCCACCCTGTGTGACATGAGAGTCTAAAGAGAAACAGAGCTCACACCTTTGGTCCCATGACACACCTTTAATCCCAGCACTAGAGAGGAATATAAGGCAGGAGCTCAGTGCAGTCTCAGGGCAGTGTGAAGTTTGGTGGAAAGCATTGCAGTCTGCAGTCACACTGAGGACAGGATCATCTCTCTTTGGTCTGAGCCTTAGTAGAAGTAAGGACTCTCTAGTGACTTGTGTGCTTTGCTTTTCTGATCTTTAGCTTGAATCCCAATATCTGCCTCTGGGTTTTTATTATTAAGACCAGCTATTATTCATGCTATAGTGAATGTCAAAGCCTATGGACATGACACCCAAAGAACTGAAGGATGAATAGGATGGCAGTTTAAAGTAGGACTCTCCCATCAGCTTACTGGACTTCCAACTCCTAAGAGCGCAGGATTTTGAGAAAATGAAAAGTGGATTTCATCTGCTAGGGTGTGAGCGTTCTGATCCGGAGAATGAGTTGCAGCTGATTTAATATTAATATGATCATTCCACTGACTCTGGCCTCCACTGTTTCTTATTCGAAGTCAGTGACAATTATAATTCTCTAGTCACAGAGTATCACCAAATCACCCAATAAAAGTGTGTGTCAAATTCAAAATAGAACCAGCGACTTTCAGTGTGTTGTATAATTTTCTTTCAAAAATTACACCTCCATCTACCAGACACACACTCCTTCTCTGTAAAGCCTTTGTTTGTTACTGTCCAGCCTTTTCAGGATAAATCAACCAAACAACTTATCAGGATCACTTTTTGCAAACATGGATTTTTGAAGGTACCATAGCTATGGTCCGTGCTTCTTAGAGTCTGATACTGAGACTCTGAGAGACTGAACAGCACTTAGCATCCAACATGTTTTTTGTCATTCAGCAAATGCTTATCATTCAACAAATACTGTCAAGGATCTGCTGACTACAAAGTGCTGACTGTGTTAAATGATGTGAAAGACATAGAGGTGAATAAAATCCTTCACTTCGGGTAATGTAATTTAATTTCATTCACCATTTTGGACATAAGGAAAGATAGGAAACTACAATTCCCGGGGAATATCTTGGCTGTCTTGTAGGATTATTTACCTTGCTATCTCTAATCACTAAGATCTGTGGGTCTTAATGAAATATTTGCCATAAGACAAAGGCATTCAAATCAAGCACTTCTTGTGATAAAGCCCAGATATTAAGCAAATTGCTATATTGTTACATTTAAAAATATTTATTTATTCATTTTCAGTGTGTGTGTGTGTGTGTGTGTGTGTGTGTGTGTGTATGTGTGTGTGTGTGTGCGCGCGCACATGCTCATGTACCTGTGTCAGTTTATGTGGACCACATGCATGCAGGTTCCCTTGGAGACCAGAAAGCATCTGACTCCCTGGAACTGGAGTTAGAGGTTGTGACTCTCCAGATGTCAATGCTGAGAACTGAACCTCAGTCCTCCGGAAGAGCAGCAAGTTCTGTGTGCCACTGAGCCATTCCTCCAGCACCACGTTTATTTCCTAAAAACACCTATATACCCCCCTTTCTGTGGCCATTATTGGGTTTGGTTTCCTGCAAAGGGTTGGCTTAGTAGTGCCTTAATTGTTCATCTGGGGTGCTGATTCAGGTACATTTTCCTCAAGTTTTTTTTCTCTTTGTTTTCTTGCAGGCAAGTTATGCCTTATACCACACAAACAGAAAACTAACGTTAGAACCGAAAGTCACTGTCAATGCCAGAATCGTTGTGGTTGGTGCATCCAGTGTTGGCATTTCATTCTTAGAGACACTGGTGTTTTGGTGAGTTCTTTCATTCTATTTAGTCATTTATCTGTTTATTTTCAAGAGATAATTTTTTTCTTGTACCTTATATATATTTTTAATGTGTGTGTGTGTGTGTGTGTGTGTGTGTGTGTGTGTGTGTGTGTGTGTGTGTGTGCACGCACCTGTGTGAGTTTGTGCACCACATGCATGCAGGTTCCCTTGGAGACCAGAAGGCATCTGACTGATGGGGGATGTCTATATATATATATATATATATATATATATATATATATATATTTATCTTATTGGTTGATTAATAAAACACTGTTTGGCCTATAGCAGCAGGGAGAAAGGCAGGACTAGAAGACAAGGAGAATTCTGGGAAAAGTAGGCAGGAAGAGACCTCGAAGAGTCGCCATGTACTCCTCGAAGGAGTAACAGATCCAGACCCTTCTCTGTTAAGATAAGACCACATGGAAATTCTTAGATTAATAGAAATGGGTTAATAATTAAGACTGAGCTAGCCAATAAGAAGCCCTAGCCACTGGCCAACAGTTTAATAATTAATATAGCATCTGTGTGTTTATTTGGGGCTGAGAAAGGCGGTAGGACCTGGCGGGACAAGAAAACACCGTAACATCTGACTCCCTGGAACTGGAGTTAGAGTTGGTTGTGACTCACCAGACGCCAATGCTGAGAACTGAACCTCAGTTCTCCGGAAGAACAGAAAGTGCTGTGTGCCACTGAGCCATTCCTCCAGCACCACATTCATTTCCAAGAAACACCTTTGTGTCCACTTTCTGTGGCTATTGCACAGCCATTATTGGGTTTGATTTCCCAAAACCTTGCAATTGTTCAAACATGGGAAACTCCCCACTTGAGAAAACACTTTGAGTTTGTTTGCCAACCCATTGCACAGCTGTGTGGACTCATGAACCAGTGGAACATTCTAGATGTGGGACAGAGTAGGACCAATGATTTGTCAGTAAACTCATTGGATCACAGCTATATTCACTTTCATGTCTTCCTTGGGAGTATTTTTGTGCCTCATTTACAAAGTTGAGTACCTCAGCAAAGATTGTAAGGCCTAGACTGTATAAAACTGGTGCCATATGACCCCTTCCCAAAAGCCTCTGCTGGTCCTCTTCTACACGTGTTTACTTTATCAGGGCAATCATAAGAATCACATCAAGTCTTTGGTAAGGATTTAGATTCCTAAAGCCCACACCAGGAAGGCAGAATTGAAAGCTCCAAAATGGGTTGAGGTATGAGTTTGAGATTCTATAACTGGTGCACCATATACTCATGGTTTCTCTGCCCTTGGTTAGATCATGCTGACCTCAAACTCACATAGATCTGCCTGCCTCTGACTCTCAAGTGCTGGTACTAAAGGTGTGCACCACCATGCCTAATAAATTTTATTACATTTATTTATTGTAAGTGAAAAAGCTGGAGCATGCCAAGATACATGTGTGTACCAGGCTTTCTTTTGAGCCACCAACCAGCTCCCAAATCATGACACGGAGACTTCTTATTAGTTATGAATGCTCGGGCTTTTCTTATGCTTGTCCCACTGGCTCTTATCACTTAAATGAACCTGTTTCTCTTCATCTACATTTTGTCTTGGTGCTTTTTACCTTTGTTTCATTCTATATGCACTATTCCATGCCTGGTTGGCTGGCAGCTGCCTTGCTGACTGGCCCCAGGCATCTCCCTTTTTACTCGAGTACCTTGTTCTCTTCTTATTCTCCCCTGTCTTGGACCTAGATTTCTCCTCCTACTTTATTCTCTCTGCCCACCAGACCTGCCTATCCCTCTACTGCCTAGCTATTGGATGTTCAGCTTTTTATTCGACCAGTCAGGTACCTTAGGCAGGCAAAGCAACACATCTATCTTTACATCATTAAATAAATGCAGCATAAAAAATGTAACACATCTTTGCATTGTTAAACAAATGTAGCAGAAACAAATGCAGCACACTTTTACATGTGTGGAAGTCACAGGAGAACTTTGTGGAGTTGGTTCTCTCATTCTACTGTATGGGTCCCAGGTATCTAAACTCAGATCACCAGCCTTGGGCAGCAGGAGCCCCAGCCCTGGGAGCTCATTTTGGCTATGCCTCAAAGATAGGTATTTAGGCAGAACTTCTCTTCCAGCCCCATGCCAGACATTAGGGCACAACCCTTGGGGAAAGGCAGGTTTGTGTGGCTTCCCATGCTGTTCTCTTAACTGCTACCCTTTAGAGCCCATTTCCTCTTAGGAAATTAGGAAATGGGCAGTTCCTAAGGACTCCCAGTTTTCACCAGTCTCTCCCCATCTGCCTGCTCACTGAATCTCCAAACAGAGGAACCCTAGGATGGAGTCGAAAAACTTGGACTCTCCCTCCTTGGCAGTCATTCTGCCTTGGGAGCCCTATGCTTCCTGACTTCTCTCAGACTGGATTTCTTCATCAACTCTTAAAAACAACAACAACAACAACAACAACAACAGCAAAAATTCCCTTTTTTCAATTTTAGATTGATACATAGTACGTGTACATTTAGTAGATATGGGTGATATTTCAAAACACTATATAAAATGTAACTAGCACATCTCCCACCTGTCACATCTTTGTGTTTGGAACAAAGTCCTTTCTACCAGCTAATTTGAAATATCCAATTAGTTGTTGCAACTGTAGTTATCTAATTGTGCTCTAGAACATTTGAAGCTGTATTTCCTACCAACAGCTCTCCTGTGCCTACTAACTCTCTCCCTCAATTGCCCTTAGAAATGTATCCAGGGTTTTGTTTGTTTGTTTGTTTGTTTGGTTAGGTTGTTTGTTCTACTTTGTTCTGATTTTTTTGATTGAAAGTAAAACTTTTTCATGCAATATATTCTGATTATGTCCCCTCCTCCAACTCCTCTAAGATCCTCTCCTCCTCTCCCATCCAAAACAAAACCTTTCTGTCTCTCATTAGGCAACAACCAGGCATTTAAACAACAATAAGATAAAACAAAAGCAAAACTTAGCAGGACAAAACAAACAAGTAAAAGAACCAAATAAGAAGCACAAGGAATGTGCGCGCGCGCGCGCGCACACACACACACACACACACACACACACACACACACACACACACACACACACACACACTTGTCTCACAGGAATCCCATAAAAACAAAAACCTGGAAGCCATAATATTTGCTCCAAGGACCTATACATCAGTTCTGTGTGATTAGACAGACTTGTCCCCTATCCCCTCCGGCCCTTACACTCTTTTCACTTTTCTGCAGTTTCCTGAGCCTTGATGGGAGGAATTTGATGGAGACATCCCTTTTAGGGCTGAGTATGCCAAGATCTCTCACTGGCTGCATATTATCTGGCTGTGGGTCTCCATATTTGTTCCCATATGCTGTAGGAGGGAGCAACAATGAACATGTTTGAGTGAGTCTCTCAGCAGTAAGATGAAACACTCTTTGGATATATCCTCAAATGTGGTATAGCTGGATTTTGGTTCCCAACTCTCTGAGGAACTGCCGCAGGGATTCTATTTACTGGCTGCACAAGTTTGTACTCTCAACAGCAATGGATGAGTGTTTCCCTGCTCCACATCTCCACCAGCATGGGTTTTTAACAATAGTTTACCTTTCAAGGTGCTATCTGTAGTGATTTGAATAGGAATGGTCCCCATAGGCTCAAATCATTGAATTCTTGGTAATTAGGGGGTGATGCTACTTGAGAGGGATTAGGAGGTGTGGCCTTGTTGGAGGAAGTATGTCACTGAGGGTGGGTTTTGGGGTTTCAAAAGCCCAAGCCAGTCCCAGAGTCTCTCTTCTTGATGCCTACAGATCCAGATGTAGACCTCTCAGCTGCCATATCTGCCCATGTGCTGCCATGTTCCCCACCCTGACGATAATTGACTTAACCTCTGAAACTTTAAGCAAACCCCAAGTAAATGCTTCATTTTATGAATCGCCATGGTGTCTCTTCACAGCAAATAGAACACAGCAATGAGATTTATTTCTACTAACTGGCACATGTACCAGAGAAATCATTGTCTTTATTTTATTTGTTTGTTTGTTTGTTTGTTTGTTTTTAGACAAAGTCTCACTGTGTAGTCCTGGCTGGCCTGGAATTCTACTAAGCAAATCAAATTGACCTTCCTGCATCTGCTTCCTAAGTGCTGGGGTCAGCGGTGTGCACCACCCTACCCAGCTCTATCAGATATTTGTAAAGGGCCGGGGTTTAGAGGCCACGGAGACCTGAATGGAAAGAGACCATTTTCCTCCAGTTGTTCGGGGCCACATGAAAAACTCCAGCTATTGTTTAAAGCTGTAGACGCTCTAAGGCCAGAGGGAGACAGGAAAATCCAACTCACTGTAACTGCTCTTAAAGCCAACAGTTAGTAGCCCCAGAGGATGAGTGGAGTTTGGGGGAAGTTAGCTGATGACACCACCACCCAATAAATGCCCTTGCCTGACTATCAGGAAGATAAGCCAACACCAGTGAGTGGCTTGCTCATCTGTTGGCACATTAACCTGGAAAAGAAAAGAGCCAGTTTCTAGCCAGCTTGTCTGATGCTTCAGAACTTAACCTCAGTTAACCAGAAGCACACATTGTGTGTTGTTACTGACATTCACAACAGAGCTCAAATGCATCAAGCCTCTGGCCACTTAGTATTTCATGGCAGGAAGGAAAATTATGAACATTTATTTCCCTGTGGATGCTGCACTATAGTTGGGGTGTTTGACTCTCCTGCTGGGTCCCTGTTCCTAAGACTCTGAGCTGCAAGCCTAATGCAGCCCATATCGGAGTGATGAATTAGTGGGGTGGAGTTTTGAAATTGGGGAAATAAAGAAATGATTATCAACAGGTCTTAAATCTTAATTTGGCTGTAATACTTCCAATGATCTGCTTAGAATGATTACATTAAGATATACACATATAATTTTTCTCTTATGGAATCGACTTACATTCAGTAAGAAGAAATATAAGTTGTGGTGTAAGTGCTGGTTTGATTAAATCCCCCAGTCAGAGCCACCCTTTAAAGCATTCACAATTCTCCATCTTCATTACAGAGATTATGTTCACTGGAAGGAGACTGGTATCAGCTTACAGATCTCTAATCCTTGAGAGAGGAAATCATTTTCTCATTATTTTCTCTTAATTATTTTAAATTAGCAATCACCATAGTAACTTGCTGCATATTTCACCTTACTGGTTTAGTTGCCACTTGAACTAAATTTATATACAATTTGGCCTGCAATGAAATTGAAGACATTTCACCAAAACACTACCTCCTATCCATGAGGCGTTGAACCCACATTTTAGAAGCAAGACTTGGGGGCAGGGGTGGGCATGGCCTGGCTCTTGAGCTGCGTTCATAGACTTACCATGTGCTCTTCTGGGAAGTCCACATGAAGCTCAGCACAGGCATCTCTTCTTCCAGACCTGGCAGTCCTGTCGTCTGGTGATGTAACAGCACTCTTTCCATGTAAGAAATGGCAACGTGCACATCTCTTCCTTTCAAGGCAGTCGACACGCACTCCCTCTGTCCTTGGTATAGCTGTCCTTGCCGGTGCTTCGGTGCAGTGAGATAGCTGATGTGGTTCCCTCGAGTCAGCACCTAGTACGTTCCAGGCCATGAGAGCGTGCAGGAGATTAGGAGGTTAGATTTTTAAAAATAATTTAATGGGTGCAATCTCACTGTGTTTCCCAGCATGGGCCTCACCCTTGCGATTCTCTTTCATCCATCTTCCAATTTTCTGGGATTGGAGGCATATGCGGCCACTCCTGCTTGGGGAATCTGTTTTTTTTTTTTTTTGGTTTTGGTTTTATTTTTTTCCTAAAGTTCTACTGAACCTTAGCTGCAGTTCATCCATGTATCTATGGGGACACATCCTCATGTCTTTGGCTGTTTGGGCTCAAATCAGCCCTGCATCTTTCCTATGGCATGGCCTCTAGAGTCGCCAATGCCAGATGACATGTGGCAAGTACTTCCCTAGAGGCATAAGCCAGCATTGGGTGGAGGAGCTGGAAGCCCTGCTCTTGGCTCTTTTTGCAGTTGCCAGGAGTCCCATGAGGGAGTGTGAGCGAGGTCATGCAGGGTAAAGGCAGGTGCAGGTAATCTGTTTCCTCTCCCATGTCTTCCGCATCTGAGTCCTAAGGGCACTGCCAGGAAACAGCTGGGAAGGAAGCCAAGGAAGGGCCAGGGATGGCTCCGTCTGCCCGGGTGGTTTAACCTTCTCTTCTATCTCCTGCTCTACCAGGCAAAGACCTCTGTAAGAGTCAACAGTTGACCTAACAAAACAGTTTACTTGGAGTGGGGAACATAAAGGACTAAAATGCTGGCTTTCTGTATAGAAGGTTGATTGTGGTGTACAAGATTGATTGGGGAGAATAGGCCTAACGATATATTACTGGGAGTTGGGGATAATTTCACAGTGCTCAGGGCGTCTAGGTAATGGTCCTGTGTTATTCCAAAACTGCAGTTCTGATGGGATAGTGGACCAGTCACTGCCTGGGTCTTTGGGATAGAAAGTTCTTGGTTTGGGACACCTGGATGTTTTATTTACGTTCTTGTCAGTACTGCTCTTAGCAAGACATTTTAGAACTTCAACTACTGAGAAATGGAGAAAAAATAGCATTGGTAGTTAGCCTACCTGTACTCCTAACCACTGCTGAAGCATGTGGCCCCAAGAGCCATCCTGTCCTCATCTGTACTGATGGAGGGTCGCATCATGGGACCCTCAGGTTCTGCCACCCTAGGCAAGGAACTTGAGCAACCCTAGGCAAGGCTAGAATGAACTCCTTATTCTCAAATTAAAAGGCACATGTCAGTCATCAGGACAATACTAGTTCTAGAAAAAGAGCACCACATTGAAGCCCAGGAGCTTTCCACGGGATCAGGAGTCATAGTCTCACCAAGAAAGTAAGACTGAAAAGACTTAAAAGGTAGGTCATGTGTGTCAGCCTATAATCACAACACTCAGGCCGAGGCAGGAGGATTGCCAGGAGTTTCAGGCCAGCTAGAGCTACATAGTTAAGTTCAGGCCTGAAATACACCAGATGACTGTCTCCAATGGGGGTGGGGGAGTGCACAAGATGTTATCTGTTATTTATTTTCACTAATGTTTTAGTCAGGATATAAAATAATGGCTTCCATTATGACATTTTCACACACCTGCATTAGTCTCCCTTCACACATCTGCCCTACACTGCCTTCCCCATCCTTCCTCCTCTGACTAGTTGCCTTTTGCTCTCCAAATAGTCTCCTTTCTGCCTTCATTTCACATATATGTGCACATCCATCCAGCTAAGTCTAGATTTCTCATCTAGAAGAGCGGTATTTTATTTTTCTTATCTTCTATTACCTCTCTGTCCCCCCCTTAAATCCCTTTCTTCCACCTCATAGCTTTCCTGCCTTCATTTCAGGTCTGCACCCATGTATGTGTTTATAAATAAGTGTGTATATATTCTACATAAGAGAGAAAATGTGGTATTTGCCTTTCTGAGTTTGGCTTATGTTTTGTTCACCACGAACATCTCTGGTCCATCTTTTTCTCCTGTGAATGGCATACTTTCACTCCTCTTTGAGACTGAATAAAACTCCATTGCATCTATATGCTACATTTTCTTCACCCATTCATCCGTGGATACACATCTGGGCTGGTTCCATATCTCGGTTGGTGTGAACAAGGCAACAGTGGACGTGTGCAGGTATCTCTGTGGTGTGCTTTTCCTTTGGACATGTACCACGGTGTAGCCAAAGCATACGGTAGTTCTGCTTCCAGGTATTTGAGGAACCTCCATACTGGCTTCCACAGTGGCTGTACCAATTTACAGTCCCATCCACAGTGACTAGGGGCTCCTCTTTACTCATTATCTCACCAGCATCTGTTGTCATCTCTGTTCCTGATGATAGTAAGCTCAATGTAGATGCATGTTTAGTGTGACTTAGTTTGTGTTTCTCCAGTGGCTGAGGATATCGAACACCTTTTCAATTGTTTATTGGACATTTTTACTTTTTCTTTTGAAAACTGTGTTTTCTATCAATTTTCCTGTCTGTTTATTGAATTATTTGGGGGGTATTAGGGTTTTTCTCGTTCTTTATGGATTATAGGTGTTAATCTCCTGTCCGATGTTGGTAAAGTTATTTCTCACATCCTTTAAGCTGTTTCCTTTGCTGTGTGGAGCTTTCTAATGTCATGACATCCTCATTGTCAACTCTTGGTATAATTTCCTTGGTTACTAGAGTCCTTTTTGAAAAGACTTTGCCTACAAAGACATCTTGAAATGTTCCCCTATGTTTTCTTCTGGCACTTTCAGAGATTTGAGTGTTACATTAAGGTATTTGATCTGCTTTAAATTCAATTTTCATGTAGCTTGAGAGAGTTAGACCTAGTTTCATTCTTCCCTATGTGGATGTCTGGTGTTTTCAGAACCATTTGTTGTTGATGCCATCATTTCTCCAGTGTACACTTTGACTCCTTGTTAAAGCTTGGTGGCTTTAGCAGCATGGGAGCATTCCTCTGGGTCTTCGATTTTATTGCTATATGTGCCTGTTTCTGTACCAGTCTCATGCTGTTTGCAGTCCTGTAGCTCTATAGTATAATCTGAGGCCAGGTGTGAGGTTCCCAGCACTGATCTTTCTGCTTTGAATTCTTTGCCTGCAACGGGTCTTTTTGTTCTCCCTAGGATTTTCTTTTTATTCATCTCTCATATATTACACCCTGACTGCAGTTTCTGCTCCCTACCCTCCCCCACCTCCCCTCTCCCTGAGATCTAACACCCCCCACCTCCCTTCAGAAAAGAGCAGGCCTCCCAGGGACATCAACCAAACACAGCATAACAACTTACAATAAAACCAGGCATAGATCACCACATCAAGGGTTCATAAGGCAACCCAGTAGGAGGAAAAGAGTCCCCTAAGTAAGCAAGAGTCAGTGAGTGCCCCTGCTCCCACAGTTAGAAGTCCCACAAGAACACCAGGCTACTCAGCCCTAACATATATGCAGAGGTCCTACGTCAGACCCCTGCGGGCTCTGTGATCTCTGTGCACCACCATGAGTCCCGGGCAGTTGATTCGGTGCAGGGCCATGCTCTTCTGGTGTCCCTGACCTCTCTGGTTCTGGTTCCTCCAACCCTTCCTCCCTGACCCCCTTTACAGCACTCCCTGAGCTCTGCCTAATGTTTGGCTAGGGGACTCTGCATCTGCTCCCATCAGTTGCTGGATGAGGTCTCTCTGGTGTCTTTAAAGAGGATTCTGCTAGGCTCTGGTCCCAGAACACTCCTGCAGGCAGCACAAACTGTAGGTTGAAGGTTTTGTGGCTGTCTCCCTAGGAATTTTAGGATTACTTAATTGGTTCTGTGAATAATGTTGGGATTTTGGTGGGGAGTGTGTTGAATCTGTAGTCCACTTTCAGTAATTTCATATATATTCTGCCAATCCATGAGCATGGATAGTCTCTCTATCTTCTAGTGTCTTCCATTTCCTTCTTTGGTGTTTTAAACTTTCTGTTGCACAGTTGGAGAGATGTCTCAAGTGTGTCAGAATGCTTCTACATAAGCATTGGGACCTGATTTCAAATCCAGAGTCCATGTAAAAAGCCAGGTATAGTCTTATGTGCCTGTATCATCAGCATTTCGGGGGGCAAAGACAGGAGGACTCCTGGGATTTGGGTACCACCATCCCAGCACCAGGTTCAATGAGACACTGTGTCGAGGGAATACCATGGAGAATGATAGAACATGACACTGACCATCTCCTCTGGCCTCTGAGTACACACGTGTATGTGCATACACCACAAACACACACACACACACACACACACACACACACACACACACACACACAAGATTTTAATGCAGAGGTCTTTACCTTCCTGGGGTATTTATTTTTTAAGATCTTGTGAATGGCTATGTACCTCCTTTGTTTCTTTATTGGCATGTTCATTACTGGTATACGGGAAAACTACTGATTTTTTTTTTTTTTTTTTGGTTTTTTGAGACAGGGTTTCTCTGAGTAGCTTTGGAGCCTATCCTGGCACTCACTCTGGAGACCAAGCTGGCCTCAAACTCACAAAGATCTGCCTGCCTCTGCCTCCCGAGTGCTGGGATTAAAGGCCTGTATCACCAACACCCGGCAAAACTACTGATTTTTATATGTTGATTTTGTGCTCTGCTAATTTGCTAAAAGTGTTGTGTAGATCTAAGAGTTTCCTGGTGGAGTCTTTAGGGTCTTTAAAGTACCGAATTATATTGTCTTCAAATAGGGATAATTTGGCTTCTTTGTAATTTCTATTGCTATTATTTCTGTTTTTCATCTTGCTCTAATTAAGACTTCTAGCACTATAATGAATAAGAGTAGAAAAATGTGTCATTTTTCTGATTTTAGATTAAAGGCTTTCATTTCTTTTTTCATTCAGACCAGTGTTGGCTATAGGTTTGTTATACACAGCCTTCACTATGCTGATGAATATTCCTTCTATTCTTAGTTTCTCTAGGGCTCTTATCATGGAGCAATGGTGAACTTGGTCAAAATCCTTAATGCTTCTATTGATAGTGACCATGTGGTTTATGGCTTTAAGTGTATTTATGTGCTGCCATATACTTATTGATTTGTGTGTGCTGAACTGTATTTGTATCTCTGGAATGAAACTAACTTGGTCATGGTGTATATTTTCTTAGTATATTCTTGAACTTGACTTGCATGTATTGAGAATTTTCGCATCTGTGTTGTGTCTTCTTGGACTGTTCCCTTTTGTTAATATGAGGCTGGTATGAAAGTTACAGTTTTTCCTTTATTGAAATTTGTCATTTGGTATTAGAATGCACTCTTAAGTAATTGCGGTTATGTCACACGTCAACCTCATGAGCTTTGGTCACATTAGTTTTTGCTAATAATGTATTCTGTTTCTCTCATATTTATTTTATACTGTGAAGATGATGTTAAACCAAATGCAATTTTGAACTGTTTTCTTCCTTGAGTTCAAAATGGGCCTTAAAGCAATGTAAACAACTTATTTGGCCCAGGAGCTGCCACCAGGCAGTGCAGTGGTTCTGGAAAAGCTGCAAAGGAAGACGAGGAGCATAGTGGTTGTTATGGGAAGTTGACTGTGGCCAGTTGAGAGCAGTATCAAAGCTGATTTTCTTATCACAACTTGAGAAATTTTCAAAAGAACTCAGTATAGGCCATGCAATGTCTGGCTGGCATTTGAAGCAAATTGGAAGAGTGGGAAACTCAGAAAGTGCATGCCTCATGAGCTGAATGCAGGTTTTTTCAAACTGTCACTTTGAACTGTCATCTTGTTTTATTCTATAGTAGAACAACAATGAACTATTTTCAGTTGGCATGTGACTTGCCGCAGGAACTGGATTGTTTATAACAACTGGCTCAGTTCAGTGCTTGAACCAAGACTCAAAGCTTCAAAGCCCTTCTCAAAGCCAAATGTGAAGCAAATGATGGTGTTGGGCACTCTTTGGTGTCCTCTGCCCTTCTGATCCACTTCAGCCTTCCGGTGCCACTGAAAGTTACATCCGAGAAGTGTGCTCAGCAAATCAATGAGATCTACTGAAAACTGCATCGCCCCACAGCCAGCATTGGTCAACAGACTGGGCCCAATTTTTCTCCACAATTTCCAATCACACATGGCACGTCCAGCACGTGGTGAATAAGTTGGGCTACCAAGTCTTGCCTTATCCACCATATTCACCTCGTCTTCCACCAACCACCACTTCTTCAAGCTTTCTGCATGGGAAAATGTTTTCACAGCCAGCAGGATGCAGAAAATGCTTGAGGGGTTCCTCAAATCCTGAATCATCATGGATTTTTATACTACAAGACTATACAGCAACAACAAAAACCACCTTATTTCTCATTAGCAAAAATGTATTGATTACAATGGTTCCTGTTTCAGTTAATGAAGATGTGTTGGAGCCTAGTTATAATGATTTAACATTCAGGTCTGAAACTAGTTTCTTTTTCGCAAACCTATTGTATAGTGACCCTCATTTTCTCTTGTGAATAACTGTGATTGGAAGCCTACTTTATGAATCATCCAAGTAATCAAGTTATACTGGCTTATTTGCATTTTCTGTTTGCTTGGTAAATAGACTTTCATTGCTCATCCTGTGCACCTACCGTAGTCCAGCTGAACTCCTTAGATGCAATACTTTGAATATGCTGGGTTTTCTAAAATCATCTTTGCAAAGGACCATGGAAATGTTCTGCCTGTGAAGCATGCAGAGACTGGAGCTAGCTCTCTTGACTTGTTTTGTTTTTCTATTCTTCTTGTCCACAGTCTGGTCGGTGGACTGGTGGCATGGGTGTCATCTATAAGCTCATTAGATGTGGCAACCTCAGAGCCTGCCCCACAGAATCCCAGCTCAATGCATTTTGTCCACTATTATTCATAAGGATGTCCTTTTTGCTATCTTTTGGGCATAAACTCACTGAATGGAAGTAGTTACTATTTTATTCTATTCCATTATGTCTCTCGCTATGCTTCTGTGTTTTAGGATGTTTTCTTGTGTTGCACAATGCCTATATCTCTTTTGATCTCAAAGCTTACTAAGTCAATTCCAAGGCAAAATCAACTTCTTGAGGGGCCCAAGATGGCACTAGAAAAATGTAGAAATGATCCGTGGGATAACATTAACTGGAAACAGCCCTGAGAGGTGTCCCCAGAGCACTTTCTATACTGTGATTCACAAGAGGCCCTGGTAGGCACCATGAAGCCAATACTGTCCCATCTGGAACTAATACTGAGAAAAGTTTGTTCCAAAATGACCAAGTCAATCATGGTGGTGCACACCTTTAATCCCAAAACTCAGGAGGCAGAAGTAGGCAGATCTCTGAGTTCCAGAACAGTCAGGGCTACAGAGTGAGACACTTTCCCAAAGCAAATAAGCAACAAGAACAACAAAACAGAAACAAAAAAACCTCATCAGTGGACAGAGCTTTAGACTCCCGAGCCTAGACATGGATCTCTCATCTGGTTGAGCAAACTGAGGTAAAGAATAGAATAGAACCAGGAAGTTTTATAGCTCTGCCTCCAAGTTACCATAACCCTGTTATCAGGTCCCACAGTTCCACTCAGTATCCGGCCCAGCTGTGGGCACTGGCAGCAGCCAGCCTAGGGCCAGCGGCTTAATTACACTCTTTGTCTTTATGTTTGTCTGAGGACATCTGAAACCTTCAGTGTGGCCTGTCACTAATTAGGTGACTAATAATAGTCAGTGCTTGCTCGTTGATCTTAGAGCCAACCCCCATGAGCAAGCTGATTGTGATTGGGTCTCTGTCACAGGAGCTGAAGGGTATGTGCTCCCCCGCCCCCCAGTTGCTTTGTTCACACCAGGGCCCAAGTAGCACAATGACAAGGACGATGGCATGCTCATATCACCTTCCTAAAGCCTGGGGAGCAAGAAGCCACTGGAGACAGATGGTGGGGCAGGTCATATCTTGCCCTGATGTAGTGTTGGAACCACAGAGAGGTCACCAGGGACCCATACCAAGGCCAGTCTGGTGGCTGGGCTTGAGAGGAGCTACAATGGAGGAGATCATGCCAAACCCAGAGGCTCAGTGTTCTGAGCTCCCCCTACTGGCCTCCAGCAGAATGATTAGACGTTGAGCCATCAGAAAAGAATGATCTGGGACACCTACCTGGTCCACAGATCATAACCAGGCTTCCTAATCCAATTCCAATATTTAAATGTAGTTAGTATTAAATGAAAGCATCTTCATTTGCTAAAGTCATTATTCTTTCTCCTTTTAGAAGCATTTCCTGTCTCTTGATACCAAGTTTACACATAGAACTAGCCCTCCATGCAATCCTTTTTAGTCAATGTTACGCCTTTTTTGAGGGCAGGGGTTAGCTTACCATCATTATAATAGGTTCTTGGTGTTTCTTTTGAGTTATGTGTGCTAGATATGAGATGTATTCTTCATGATCTCCACAAAAGTGCAGAGCAGGTACCCAGGACTTGAGTTCTGTGTTTGGCCTGCTTCACTATCATCTTCTGCTATTAGGTAACTTAAAAATAATAACAGCATCCCTGTCTTGGTTTATGTTCCTTCAAAATGAGCTGAAAACCAAGAACTAGGGTGTGGTGTGGGAATATATAGCTCATACCTTTAATCCCAGCACTGAGAGGGGGTACAAATGACAGGAGCAAGTAGTCAGTATGAGACATTCATTCTCTAGCCAGACTGAGGAGAGGCAGCAGTCTGAGATTTGGTGAGAGCTCTTGGAGACAGGATCAGCCCATTCAGCCTGAGGTAGAGGTAAGAAGCTAGTGGCCAGCTGCTTTGCTGTTCTGGTCATCAGCTTGAAGTTTGAACTCCAATATTAGTCTCTGGGTCTTTTATTAATTCATGTTACAGGAATAGTCTGGAAACCATCTGACAAGATGGCATTTGGACAAGGGAGAGAAGGATACATCCCCACCAAAACATAGCTGTCAGTCAGCTACTGAGTAGCTGGGTAGCTGAGGTCCACATCCTGTTAGGGTCCTTGGAGAGAGATGCTGAAAATGGTCCCTCTGTGGGGTGAGGATGCCCTAGTATCCACCCACCTTTGTCCTGCTTCATGATTGATATTCTGAACTGTTCTTCCAGCATCTTCCTTTACCTCCCATGTTTAGAGGATGCTCTTTGGCAGAAAGAGGCAGGGGAGTGCTGGTAGCTGGTGAACCATTTGCAGATGACCAGGTGGGTCAAGATGATATGGACAGACCCTAGATCATCGACTAGACATCCCTCGTGTTCCTTAGTTTCCTTAGCTGCTCACTTATGTCTCATCAGTATTCTTATAGTTGTCCTTTTCAAAGCATATGGGCACAGACAACAGCAGCAGAAAAGCAAGGGTTCAGAAAAGAGGATTTTGTGCCACCCTTATTGTCTAGAGTCCTTTAGACCTGTCACCCTTTACAAGATCACCAGAAATTTTTGCTAGGATTAAAAAAGATGTATTGACAAATACAGTTCTTTATTTCTTCTTTGTGCCAGAAGTCAGAGCTGTCGTCTCCTGCCCATAACTTTCAATATTTCCTGGAGACTGTGTGAGGTGTAGATCCTCAAGTCTGTCAAGACCTAGTCCAAAACCTGCAGGGGACTCTAAAGGCACTGAGTTCTGAGAACAGCTTTCTTGGGTTGTCTCTAGGGCTGCTGCAGCCCAGAAGGACTGGCCAATGCCTGTTGAGTTCCTTATCCTGATACAGGCAGAACTACAAATAAATGCTCTGGGGGGAATAAGGGGCTATCAGACTGGGCCCTGTTATCACTTGATGTTGGATAGAAAGAGAGGCACAGAAAGATCTGAGTCTGCAAACACAGGCATGGGAGCCCCTCAGTAGACATGACAGGTGGACTGCTCATCATAGCCCCATCACTATGACAAAATGCTTGAGAAAAATCCAAAAAGGAAGACAGGTTTATTTTAGCTTACAGTTTCAGAGGTTTGAGTCCATGGTCTCTTGTCTTTGTCACTTTGAGCCTTGGTGAAGGACAACATCATGACAGGGATCATGTGTGGCACAGGTATCACATCAGGGTGTCCAGGAAGCAAAGAAAAGAAGAAAGGGGCTATGTTTTAACCCCCCAAAGCTTGTTTTTAGAATCTAGCCAGGAAATAATATAACTTCTTTCTTCCTTCTACTTCTTCCTCCCTCTGTCCTACCTCCCTTCATTCGGTCTTCCCTCTCTCCCTCCCTCCTGCCCTACCTCCCACCTCCTCAAGGTTTTACCCCCTCCATGTAGCACCTCAGGTTGGAGAGCAAGCCTTCTACACGTGGCTCCTAGGGGAATATTTGAAATCTAAACTGTAGCAGGTGGCTTTCCTCTCTGGAGGGTGGGACTTCCGGGAGGCACTGTGTGAAACCCAGACCAGACTAGATCATCTAGTGAGAAAATGACTCTGAAGACCATATTTATCTCTAACTATAATACTTAGAAGATAATTCCTTTCAAAGAAATAGTCCAAAATTACCAATATAGTAAGACACTTTTGGCTTTTAAAAAACCTTTGAATTACCTTATTTTATTTCAACAATGTGTGCTGGAGAAAATGCTGTGAATCACTTCCTAGACTTAGGACTAATGTTGAGTGATCTTTCTGTAAGCACCAGACTATATTCACATAGGTGAGCCATTTGAGTCGGAGTGAGGAGAGCTATAGAAATATTGTTTCTGGGCCCCCAAAGTCCAATGAGCTGGAGCAGATCCCAGGAATACATGTGTTTCACAGACTACAGATAATTCTGCAATGCAGCCCGGTTTAGGAACCATTTATGTAGACATTTCCTCAAAGTTGACAGATATATCTAGAAGGGAACAATTTCCCCCCTATAATTGTTCATTGTAGGTAAACTAGTTTATGGGTTTGTTTTCCAAACCACATTTTCTAATTCTCAGGAAATAATATAACTTCTAACTTACATCATTACTTTAGTGCCTACCAAGCCTAATTATGTCATCATTGACATTTTGTAGCTGAAGTCATTATCCCGGTCCCAGTATTTACATATAAATTGGACCTAGTAGAAAGCATTTCTCAAAGCCGCATGCTGAACCCATCACCAGTTAAGAATGGAGACCAAGAAGTAACTGCCAAGCATGTGGAAGCCAGCCCATATGGTGTTAATAAAGCCTTGCTAATGGCCACTGCTGCCCAAAATATGAACCTTTCTTCATCATCAGAAGTGATGTCACTGGTTCTTTGTCCCATAATGCTTTGCTTTTGGTCATGTGAACCTGATTGATTTGTGCCTTATGTTTTGCATTTCTTGTGTACAGAGCTTTTCTCATTTGTTTTATTGTTGTCATCTTGGTACTTATAGCTTGTACTTATTTAATGTATATAAACATGTACTCAAAGCATCTATGTATGAAACCATTATTAATCATTTCTTATAAAATGTAAGGAAAACCTCAAATTCAATTCATTTTAATCTGTTTTGCTGGAACCCTTCAAATTGTATTTTCATCATTTTCCAAACATGATCTTTTTTTCATTCAGGATTCATGTGTTAGTTAACCTTTGAGCACAGGTACACAAGCATTTCATATGACATCCTGACTCTTCAGATGTTCCCCACAGACCTTGACGTTGGCCATCATGCCCCTTCCCTGTCAGATTCATGGGCACCCCAGAGGGCACCCAGGTCACTCCTGGAAGATGGCTGGGTTCAGGGCATGCTTGTGAGAACAGCCTGCTGTCTCCTTTCTTCAGATTCCATCACAGTTGCTTCAGGGACTAGTGAGGATGGAAAGTTCTGGCTAAGGTGAACTGAGGCAAGATTGTCCCCAAAACTAGAGAGTAGGGTCAGGGCTGAACAAAATGAAACAAGTGTCTGGAGATGTATCAAAAAGTCTCTCATGGTCTAAACATACAAACAAAGCTCTCTCTCTCTCTCTCTCTCTCTCTCTCTCTCTCTCTCTCTCTCTCTCACACACACACACACACACACACACACACACACACACTCACACATCACTGAGAAGCGTTCTTTTTTTTTTTTCTGGGAAAACCCAGTACATTTTCTTAATATGCCCTTTGCTTATAAGAAATCTTTGCTTGGACTTGTTTTCAATACATTTGTCTTCTAATTGAGGAAATTCACAATGATCCCCAACCTTTACCTCCCATCTATAGCATTTAACCACTAATGGCACACTGTTGTTTTACATCTTTAATACAGAGTTACATCTGAGTTGTTCTTTGACTTGTAAAATAGCCAGTCCCGTCTCACATCCATGTCAAACTAGGAGTTATTGTCATCTGGAAAATATTTTTGTCACTGTCTCGGACAATTCTGAAAGCAGAGATTTTAGTATATTAAATTGAAACATTTAGATGGATGTGAGGTAATTATTTTTTTCCTCTACATTATCTATTTGTTCAAATAGAAGCATTAATAAAGCCAGTTAATTAAATCACTCGCTTTGGCTGGCTGCCTTTGTCATGCCACACACACAAAATCAGCAAAAAAGAATATAAAAATTAATGAGTGAGTGCCTAGCAGACTGACAAGCAACGTGAAAAGTTATATGTGTCTTTTTTCCTGCTCACAATAAATTGGCAGTGTGTTCCTCTTTATTTGCAGGATAAGGATGTTTAGACCTAATTTTGTAGCTGC
Organism: Cricetulus griseus; assembly: GCF_003668045.3. NCBI lineage: Eukaryota > Metazoa > Chordata > Mammalia > Rodentia > Cricetidae > Cricetulus > Cricetulus griseus. The sequence goes on along the minus strand of NC_048599.1, from coordinate 32,911,359 downwards.
CCTGCTGAAACTCGGAATGAAACACAATACCTTTTACTTATTTCCCTGGATACTCTAATCCCTCCCTGCTTTACAAGTATCTTTGAGCTGTTTCCTCCCTTTGTATCCACAGCAACGTGAAATCCCCACTGGAATTATTTGCTTCGAAAATGCAGGTGCACTTGTTTAATGTCTCATTGGCTTGAGCACTTAACTTGAACTTCTCCCCCTCACAATATGGTGACCTTTGATTTTGGAGCAGAGGGCTCACAGTGATGTTAGATATTGTTGATATACATTAAGCCAACACCATTAAATCTGAGACCAAGGTTTTATCCGGGTCTCTGTTGTTTGTGCCTTTTCCTCCGGTGCTTGCTCAAAGCCAAGCTGTACCCAGTGACCTGCTGTTCTGTCTGCAGGAACTTTCTGAATATTCATACATGAGCAAATGTGAACTCTGAAACATTTCATCTTAATATTTCATGCCCAGCTCTATAAACTTTACAATTGAACTAAATCAAATCAAGTATTCAGATGTTGCTGTAGCCAATTGAATAGTAAATTGCCATAGCAAAATAAAAGAGAGAGAAAACATGACAATGCTGGCATGTTTCCATATGCAGGCATGAGAGGATAGGGAACCGTCAGTAAGCAGTGAGAAGGTTAGTATTGCAAAGAACAATGGGAAGGGATTAGCCCTTGACCGTAAAGACTCACATATCATGCTAGTGAGTCTACTCTTACCACGCTGGCAATGAAATGGTTAATATCCATTAAAATGATCTGTCTGAACATTCTTAGGTACCATCTCCTTTCATCCTTTCAGCTTCCCTAAGACCCATAGGTTCTGTCACTCCCATTTACAGGTACAGAGGTTAAATAACTTGTCTGAGGTCAAGAAACCAGCACCAAGGGTCCAGCTGAGACAGTGTGACTCTCAGGCCCATGCAAGCTCTTGCTTTCTCAGCTCTGTTGCTACCAAGGTCGTGTGCAAAGGCTAGACTCTCAAAACCAGAAACCACTGAAATAAGACTTAAGGTAAAAAGATATTTCTAGTAGCTGTGTGGAAGAGGGGCAGGAGCGAGCTGTGTATTAGGACGCAGTTGTGGGACTGGCAGATGGGGGAGTTCAAACACATAGGTCAGATGAAAATGAACAGACACAGTAACTGGTATAAGAAGGGGGAATGAGGACAGGGATCTAAGATGAACTTCCGAATTCCTAGCACAAGGCATGGTGAGTTGGCCATGACTTTGACAGAGAAAGGAGTGGAGTGGAAACTGCCAAGAGCTCTGTTTGGCTGCGTATTTGATCTGGAATGCCCTGGAGTATCTTAATTTGTACATGCTGGATTTGGGATGACCCTGGAGCATTTAGAAATTCAATCTATACCTCAGAAGGAACATGAAATCATAGTCAAGTGCATTCTGGGAAATAGGTAAGCTGGATGAAATCACCTGGGGAAGTGGGCATGAAGACTGGGGAGCTTGGTGAGAAATAAATGTACAAATGAAGGAGAGCTGGCTAATAAAAAAAAAAAAAAGTCAGGAACGACAACTTTCAGGCAGTAGGATGTGTGGCCACAGTTCCTAAGGGTCATCGGCACAGCTCCCCGTCTTGTCCTATTTCTCCCTATGTCCCCTCTGCCTCGATCCTCTGGGCTTAAGATTGTGATGGCATACCCTATCTTGCTAGTCTCTGCAGGACTCTATCCCCTTGGCTCCCATAATCCTGTGCAAGCCTTCCTTTTGTTTCGTGCGACTTTTGTGGAGTATGTCATGTAATTTTTTTTTTTTTTTTTGCCTAAATTCCTGTTTCATTAGATTCTTCTTTTGTCCTCACCCCATGCTTCCTGCATGAGCTGACGTGAGTCCAAGTCAAGACTGCTCTAGTTGGCCCCCAGGGTTCCTTCTGCACTCTATGCTTAGCGATAGAACACAGGGCAATGTGGTTCCTAGGGGGAGGAAATAATCACTATGTTTCACGAAAACCCGTGGTTTCCAACTTCCTTTGCCTAAGTTGAGACATGTGGCAGTGTCCGTGAGTTCTTCTAATATAAGCAGAAATGTCACGTGGGACTGCCTGAGAGTCTCTTTAATACTTTGTCCTTCCTGCTATTAAATGACGATGCTAGGAAGCCATTGATTTGAAAACAGGCTCCTGCACTGGGCCAACCCAAACCAAAGTGAGTTCAGTCATAGTAAAGGTTAGGGTTCCAGAGCTCCCCAGCCGGCTGATGGGATGCTTGTCTAACCTGCAGTCGACTAAGTTGTGTTCTACATGTCTCTTCGGGCTTTTCTTCAAATGCTGTCTGTTACCATTGTTTTCAGGAACTGCTCTAGTTTCTGGGTGCTGCCCAGTTGGCACGTCACTTTTTTTCTTGGCGTACATGAACTGTACTTGATATAATTGGCTTGAGGAATTCTGCCTTTTAACACCACATTTCCTTCCTTCTGCCCATAATATTAACGTGACGGGCGGAGGGAGCCCCAAGAGCCACCATGGATCTAGGCTGACTTTGAGAATAGATCCACACACGAAGAAACAGAGAAACGGAGCTGTGTTCCCGTCGGCTCTGAGGAGCCATCTTCCTCAGCACTGAACTGGCATACTAATTCATCCTAAGAAATCAGCTGGCACAGACATTTGATGAGGAAACCATCATTATAGGTAATGTTGAAGAAGAGGAGGAGGAGGAGGAAGAAGGAAGAAGAAAAGAAGAGAAAATGACAAGCTCGTTCTCTGCCATTTGGAAACGTTCTTTTATCTTTTGAGAAAAATTTTAATTGTAGGATAATCCAGGATAACATAATGTGGTAATTTGGAAATTTAAAAGTCATTTGATCCATAGTATTAGATAATTCAAATTACTCATACCAAAGGGATGGTTTGAGTAGTAAAAGATAAAGGTTCATCATCATTAAACCTTCTGTCGGCATGGAGATGTAAAAAGGGCCTGTATGGAGCTCTTACTAGTACAATATAAAGTACACTTTGATGACAGGGAATCCAGACCCAGAGTAAATTTTAACTGTCTGTGGTGTAAACACATGATTATCATTTGTGTTTTCCAGGGGACAGTTACAAATCCAGGGCCTGTCATTTGTGTGTGCTTGTGGAGTGACAGCCTAAGTAGGCGGGGCTAACTGTGGCCTTTATGCTACTTGAAGATAGTCAGAATTTTTATTCCTTTTGTTAGAGGATAAGACATGCTTGGCTTTCTTCATATTAAACAGGAATATTCATTCCTAAATGATAGCCGTCATTAGAGACTTGAGAGCAAAACTGTTCATAGCGTTTAGCTGCTTTCAAATGGCAGGTTCAGCTGAATGTATTGCACCTCCCAACCCCCACCCTGTGCCATCACCCAGAGTTCTGTCTTTAGAGCTACTTAACAGACTACCCGTAAACTGGTAGCATTTCCAGTTGGAAAATCTCCAACCTGTTCTTGAGAAAGGAAGGCAGGGGTTTTCCTCTGGCCCAGCAAAGGCCTTCTTTTTGGCTTTTGATTGATTGAAGGGGGCCATGAAAACCAAGCAGAGATATTTTAGGGGACAGATATCTTCCTGGCTCTTGTGATAAGATCTCACCCACAATATTTTGCTGACTATGCAGAGGACAAATTGCAACAGGAGTGTCTGAAATACTGAAGGGCAGCTAGAGAGTGAGCACTAAGCATGACAGTTCATGGACCCTTCTATGGGTGCAGGGTAAGCCCGCCTGCAGGGATGGGGCACAGCTGGGTGGAGGGAGTGCTGCCTGGGGTTGGAAATAGGAAATGCTTCTCAGACCCCTGCTGCTTCGGAACATCCAGACCTTAAACAAAGTACTTACCTTTGCCATCCTTCACTTTCTTTCACATGAAATACACATAGCCTGCGATTATCTCCAAAGCCCCAGTGTAGATTGTTTTGAAGATTAATCTCCGTGATAATGCCTGTGAGTGCCTCAGGCTTGCAAAGCATGGTGCACATAGAAAGCAGTTTGGCTCTTTGGTTTGGTGTGCTTTATTGAGAAAGGCTCTAACTAGGAGCCCAGACTGGCCTGGAATTTATGATCTTCTAGTCTCTGCCTCCCAAGTTCTGGAATTATAATTGTATGCCACTCTGCCAAGAGACAACCTTGTTCTTAAAAAGGATTCTCTAGAATATTCTGCTAGGTGACACTCTGGTACCCTGACATGGGTAACTATGTATGTCTGAAGAGAAAGTGAAAAGGCTGGTGTTGAACTGTGGGAATTAGATGACCTGAGAAAGCCTCTGAGTGATTTCCAGTCTATGGGACAATGCAGCCCACATAGAGATGGGGTTTTCCATCTGTTTACTTAGCCAGCATCAGCAGAAAACCCTTATGAGAACAATTCACTACACTGAGCACATTCCCTAAACAACACAGTATATCAGCTACTACTTATTTTGTACAAGTTGTAAGTAATTCTGAGATGAGGTATTCAAGTGATAGTGTATAGCTTATGTGTGGATGTTACAGCATCATGAATCAGAGACTTAAGCATCATCAGATTTTGGTTTCCACTGGGGAAGTCCTATCAACCCCTTCCCAAATTCCAGGGGACCACTCTATAGGCAAAAGTTAGGGGAGGCAACACTAGAGCCAGACAGTGACCTTAGAAAAACCATTGTGCTCCAAAGCTACACAGAGAAACCCTGTCTCAAAAAACCAAAAAAAAAAAAAAAAAAGAAAGAAAGAAAAAGAAAGGAAAAGAAAAAGAAAAACCATTGTGCCTCAGTTGTACCTGAGAAAATAAAGCTAATAATATTAATGAAGTCATCATATTGCCCTGAGGACTCCAGGGAGAAATACATTCACAGTGAATGCTGTACCTTGGGGGGTTAGGAGTCCAGTTTCTTGTAAGCAGGCTGACCCTCAAACTTTCCATTAGTTTATGCAAATTATCTCCCCCCTACCAATTTTTGTGGTTTCTTTTGTTTTATTTCGGGAGAAGCAATTTTAAAAAGCCAAAGTGTCTGCTATACACTTCCATAGCCTCTAGAATTTTCTGCAATTAGCCACTTCAACACCATCGTCTGTTTTTGTTGTGAAGATTCCATTTGAAGATTTGTGTGAAAAGAGCGTCTCCTTCCAAAGAAAAAGCCAAGAGTTGAATGATACATGAAGTAAAGTTCAACTGAATCACAGTAACTTTTCATTTAATCATATTTAACTTTTTTTAAAAAAATTGTTCTTTTTATTTCTTTTCAGCTCTCACCTGAAGTTTAATAATCTCACCCTGATTTCAACTCATGGACTCCCCGGAAAAAAACTTTGGGGCAGCGAACAAAGGAGATTTCTAGCAAGCGAGTATGATTCATTTTCCTTCCTAATTCATGTGCCGTCTTTTTTATGTTGAATGATAGATTTCAAAGGGGGACGTGGAGGGCCTTTTTTCCTAGAGTAGGCATTAATTGTGAAATACAAGTTCAAACCATCAGAGTGTGTCTTAGTTGGGGTTTCTATTGTGATGACCATGACCATAAAACACCATGACCAAAGCAGCTTGGGAAGGAAAGCATTTATTTGGCTTACACTTCCACATCACTGTTCACCATCAAAGGGAGTCAGGTCAGGAACTCAAACAGGTTGGGAACCTGAAGGCAGAATCTGATGCCGAGGCCATGAAGGAGTGCTTCTCACTGCTTGCTCCTTGTGACCTGCTCAGCCTGCTTTCTTATAGAACCTAGGATCACCATCCCATGAATGGCACCACTCACCATGGGCTGGATCCTCCATCAAATCGATGTTTAAGAAAATGTCCTACACCTGCATCTGTGGAGGCATCTTTTCAGTTGAGGTTACCTCCTTTCAGATGATTCAAGCTTGTGTCACGTTAACCTAAGACTGGCAGGACAGTGAGTGAATGGTCCAGCATGGCAGGACAGGGCTGGCATTTGTTTATCTATGGGGGAGACAGCTTCTCTGTCCCTGCAGTTGGATTCAACTCATGAGCCCAGCTGCCTCTACACTGGGGTCTGAGAAACAGGACCGAGAAACTGTGTCCCTGAGCCTACCCCATAGGCACCAACTTAGGGTGTGGGCCTCTCTCCCCCCCTCCAAACCATAGGCACCTGGATCTAGCTTAGAACTGTCCTTACCAGGCCAGGAGGGCTATGTTCTTCTTGTCCCAGCAGAACCACTGTTTGACAACACCTGTTCTTAGAAATGGCATTTCCTTATTACACAGCCTCCACTAATTGGTTTCTGGTAGCAAAACGCAGGCTCTCTGTTGGAGAAATAAACTCGTAATGTTCAAAGTGAAGAGAAAGAAAGGGCAGTCATCCCCTTTCCAGGTGGGGTGGTGGCTCTGCAGAATCTTTGATGATGGACTCACTTTCCTTTTGAAGAAAGACTTGTTTTACCTCTACTGGGAAAACCCTTCCCTTCTTTACCAGGAGAACCAGGCCCTTTCTCACTCTGTAGAATTCTGTTGCTGTTGCTTGTTGGTAGGGATACAATCTGGGGACTCAAGTATGCTAGGAAAGTGCTTCACAATAAGCCATCAACCCCACCTTTATTAGATCATGGATATATATATATATATTATATATATATATATATTATATAATAAAAAGTCTTTCAGCACAATAAAAAGTATGTGGGATTTGAGCTGTGTGTGTGTGTGTGTGTGTGTGTGTGTGTGTGTGTGTGTGTGTGTGTGTGTGTGTGTGTGCTGATCTAGAACCACTCCTTCTACCATAGTCTAGACAAGGGATTTTGTTTCTCTTGGACTTAGGCTTTCTTGATTGATTGTGAAAAGTATATGCTTAGAATTTTTGGTTAAAGTAAGCATAACACCAAGTCCTAGCCAGGAAGAGGGGATAGACCCATGGACATCTCTCTTTCCCTTTCTCGTTTTCTTTCTTAATTTTTTAAAGATTTATTTTATTTTATATGCTGAGTGTTTTACCTGTCTGTATACCATGTGTGTCCATGCTGAGGTCAAAAGAGAGCATCAGGCCCCCTGGACTGGAGTTACCAGAGATTGTGAGCCACCACACGGGTGCTGGGAACTATGCCCAGGTCTTCTTCAAGAGCAACAGCACTCTTACCTGCTGAGCTAACTCTCCAGCCATTCTTTCCCATTATAAATTATATGATTCCCAAGAAATGTGAATTTAAATCAGCCGCCTTGGTGGAAGTTTCTGCCCATCTGGAGGTTGACTGTGACATAGTGAGGACAATGTGTCTGATTTCCTTCAGATGTGGCACACATAGGCAGCAGGAACAGCTACATGGAGTAATCTGGTATCCTTACCTCTATCCTTGTCTCTCTGCTTCTCAACACAGTCCCCAGAAACACACACACACACACACACACACACACACACACACACACACACACACAAATGTGACTTGGATGATATCAGTTCCTTGCCTTCAGGAACTCTACTGTCTAGTTGAGTAGCTACAAACCACAAGGGGCTGTTACCATTTAAAATAATTAAAATTAAATGATTGAAATTTCAGCTTCTCACTCACATTTGCCCTGTTGGCTCAAACAGCTAGCATGCTACTATCATACTAGCATAGCTTGCTTCAGAATGCTTTTGTCATCACAGAATGTTCTAGAATGCATAAACTTTATAAGGTCTGTCCTTTTTCACTGACTATATCTATCTTAGTTAAGGTTTCTATTGCTATGAAGAGACACTCTGACCACAGCAACTCTTATAAAGGAACATATTTATATTGGGTGGTTTACAGTTTAGTTTAGTCCATTGTATCATCATGGTGTGACAATGGTGGCTTGCAGGCAGACATGATGCTGGAGAAGATATGAGTCCTACATCTTGACCTGAAGGCGACAGGAAGTGGTCCAGGACACTGGCCTGAGCATGTATGAGACCTCAAAGCCCACCCCAACAGTGACACACTTCCTCCAAAAAGGCCATACCTAATTGCAACACAGCCACACCTCCTAATAGTGTCACTCCCTATGAGCTTATAGGGGCCAATTACAGTCAAACTATCACAATATCTTTCACTATTTCTGCTCAGTTCTCTCCATTCTCTCCAGACTAGCAATCTTAATGTGCCCCAAACACAGTAGGCAAACCTTTGCTTTTCTTTTTCTTAGACGTCCCCTTTCCCACCATCTAACCATTCATTCCAAACAACACACTCAACTAAACCTTTTTTGCTCTATTTTTTTTCTGACTCAGGAAATCCTCCTAAATATTGCCTAATTTTCTTTTTAAGATGTCATCTATTGTCTCCACCCCCAATTTTGCACTCCATAGAGCAGGAATTTTATAAAGTCGAAAAGGTGAAAATCACCTCAGAAGAAGTAGCAAATATCCTCTCCATGAAGGACGAGACCCAGCAGCCAGACCCACCTGGGTGGGAACCTTCATGTTATCACGATGCTCAGGAACCAGAGGCTGCACCCGGAACAGGACACTGTCTTCCAAATCGTCCCCAGAAAGGAACTTGTCTGGGATCCTGGTGCTCAATAATAATAAGTGCATATAACATACATAAACCTAATAATCCAAATTCCTTCTTTTCAACATGAACTGTGAACTTGTCTTTAGTGCTTTGCTTCATTATTGTTGTTGATATTTTCTTATAAATAGCCATTTTTGTCCCCTCACACCCCCACCAACCCCTGTCTAGCCTCTGATTGAGGTGCTAACGATGTACGGAGGAGGCAGCTGGAAGAAGGTGTGGGAGGGAAGAGGAACAGGAAGCAGGAGAAAGCCACTAATTGGCCAATCAACCCTGAATAATTGAAAGTTAATTGCAGTGGCCCTTCTTCCCAGTGTGTCACAGCTAATCCCCTACAAACCTCAAGCTTCTTTCCACCTCTGAAGAATTCTGCCTCTTTGAGGCATGAATCTGCTCAGACCCAACATTTGTTTCTATGAAGTGACTTCCAATTGTGTATCTAAGGGCTTGGGCTGTTTCTTACTACCAGGTTTTGGGCCTGTAAGACATTGACAAGAAGGCCACACCTTGCACACTTGTATACCTTGTCTATGCCATATTCCAGAAATTTCCACATCATGTTTTTGTTTGTTTGTTGAGACAGGGTCTCACTGTGGATCCCAGGCTGACCTCAAATGCTCATCCTCCTGCCTCCACTTCCTGAGTGCTGGGATGGAGGCCTGTGTCATCATGTCCAGCTGTTTCTCCAGATTTTTCTATAAGACGACTTTCCATTTTTCTTTTCCTTTTTGTGCATTTAAGACAAGTGCTCTCCCACCAAATTACATCTCCAGTTTCCTTACACATGGTGTTTGAGTCAGTAGTAAGCTTTCTTTCCCCCCCCCCAAGAGATTATTTATTAGTTCAAATTAGAAACAAACCTGCTTCACATGTCAGTCCCTTTTCCCTCTCCTTCCCCTCCTCCCAAACCTCCACCAGACCCCTACCTCATCCCCCCTCTGCTCCCCAGGGAGGGTGAGGCCCTCCATGGGGGTCCCCCAAAGTCTGACATATCATCCCGGGCAGGGCCTAGGCCCTCCCCCATGTGTCCAGGCTGAAAGAGCATCCCTCCATGTGGGATGAGCTCCCAAAGTCGTAAGCTTTCTTGTGAAAGATGAACTCTCATCAGTGTAACTTCTGTGCTTCCTTGTCCCTTTCTCCAGAGGACCCAGGCAATGGTGTGAAGCCATGGAACAATCTCAACTGTGTTGAAGTCTTTAGGCTCCTAATGCTGCCTATCAAAAAAAAATGGAGATTTTTCCAATAGATAGTTTCACACATTTGATGGAGACATTACAGACAGTGCAGAGGGGTAACAGTATGCAAAATGGGGAGTGTGAGCATACACAACAGCACTTTAAACGGAGAAAGTTAGAAGACTGTGCAGGCATAAACCACAGTCTTCAGTGCTTCCTCTTGTGTCTCAGCAAACCTTTAAAACAGAGTGCTCCCAAGTGTCAGCTCCTCCCAGACAGTGTTTCAGATTCCAGCTGTGAAATATGCGTTCTGACATTGCCAATAGTACTGTCCCACTGTCATTAGAAACAGCATTGTCTTAGCCACCTACAAATTTCCCCAGAGAGCTTTTATCTTTGGACAAATCCTCCTAAGACTAATCCTGGGCACTAACTATATTTAATTTTTTTCTCATCTTGGATGGCTTACAGTAGGGACCACATAGCAAATAAAACAGTCCTTTGTGTGTTTCCTGTGACTGTGTGGAAACAGTGAAGTTTCATATATTCCTGTGAAACTATCAATTTTTTAAAAAGATTTTCATCTCACTATCCATTATTTTCCTGTGACAGGCCAGCCCCTTATTTTCCTTTTTTATTAAGAGGAAATTTTCTTGTTTTTAAGCGTTGTTTCTCGGAGAAACACAAAGCCTAGTGCTCCCATCTCTTTTCACGGGCCCCGTTAACGGGGTCTAATGTGCATCCATTACTAGAATTCTTTGTGTGGCGAGACTAGACTCGTGTGTGGATCAAAAAGAAAAAAATGTCCTCCCATTACCACTTCAGAGTCCTGTTTGCCTCCAAAGAGAGTAAACAGGATTATGTATCATTAATATTATTTAGAATAAGAGCCCACACATATGCATCACACTTGGCAAAACAGCATCTCCTACATCCTTAAGTTCATCTTGCACCGAGGTGGAGACACATAGGATGGGCTCATTATCCTGTACTGAGAGGTGAGGAATCAGGGATAAAGGGTCCCTGGGGTCCAGGCTCATTGGCAAAAGAAGAAAGATACAGACCTTGGCACAGTTCTTTCCAGAAAAAAATAATGCAGCCTAAATGTAAATGAATTACCCGCTGTCCTGTCACTGTAGATTCTCAGTCTTTGGATTAGGGTCATTAAAATGTCACCTATACAAGGTGAAACCTTTGAGAAAATTCTATAAACCCCCACGGGGGGGGGGAACCCTCCCTACATAAACTCAAATCACAAGAATCCTACTTCTGTTACTTCACAACAGTGTGCAATTCAAACAGAACCAGAGGACAAAAAAGGAAAGAAAGAAAGCCCATGCAGCGCCCAGTAGCCCATAACCTTGGCACTCTCACCCACTCTAGGCTGATGTATGTGAATGTGCTGGCTCCCCGTAGTAATCACCTCTGCCCTACATCCTGGGCTCCCAAGTCTCCAGGCATTGCATTTGCTGTGAACTTAACTCCGTGACATTTTCTGGAAATGGGGTTTGTCACTAGGTCACAAGGAATGAGTCCTATACACCAAATTAGCAGCAATTAGGAAGGGTCTCCCACATATTTGGACTCTGACACCTGCCTTTGGGGCTCCCCCAGAGTGTCATATTCCTTCTTCTACATTCCTTTGAAGTCTGTGGCCAGTAGGACAATTTAACAGTTCAAGTAGAATTTGTATCACCATGAAATAAGGACAGAGGGGTGTCTAAGTGACCTCACTTACATAGTCACACACCCCTCCCTTTTGGACCTGTCTAAGCCAGGTGGAGCAATTTAGCCTTAATAGGAGGATGTCAGTTTGTGACTTAAGTATTTCATAAGGAAAAAAAAAAATCTCTAAGTCTTGGTCCTGGTAAGCTCACAGCAAGAGCACCGACCTAGCTCACTAGGGGACTTGAACCAGCTTGCCAGATGTCTAATTAATGCCCACTGTCAGCTGCTCAAATGTCACTGATGGAGCTTCTCTCTTTGCAGCCACTGTTTTAATGATAAAGATTATGCATTGATGTCACTGTGCTCCTGGGTCAACGTTGTGGTTGGTAGAATGACGGGCATAGACAGAGCAGCCAAGCACGTTGTGGTTTCCTACAATGAGACTGTGTTCTACGACCACCTCATTCTCTGTACCGGGCAGCAGTACCAGGTAAGGCTGTGCACCCGGGACACTGCTGGCGCATGCAGAGATGGCAATATGCTCACTACGGCGCATACTCTCTCAGTAAAGAGCGTCCTGTCTTCCCGTACAGCTGCCACTCTATATTCATAAAAGTGCTCTTCAGAAGGCCTGCACACATGACCAGAATGGTGTCTGCAAACCCTCCAAGGAAAGCCATTCCAAGAAAAACATTCTGTTGAGGAAAAAAAAAATCACAGCTAGTTGGAGAAATGTCATTCCTGAAGCTGTTGTCCCAAAGTCTAACACTTATGGATCATCACAGCAGACTCCAGACCCAACCAGGCATGCATTTGTGCTAAATTAATTTATGCCTCAAGAGGCTAGCAGTTGGCTGGGGCGATCTGCTCACGCCAAAGTATTTCAAACATGTGCACCTTCTGTCAACCCTTATTTTATTTTGTCTCTCAGTTATAAAACTAGGAAATCAGATTGACTAGTTTCCCAGTGACCATGCCTTCTGCTTGAGTACTCCAGCCATGTTTGACTAAAGCATGGCTGGCTAGAACGTGAGCTTCTCCCTGCTGAGGACAGCAGTCCTGGGACCCCCACACTGCCGTGCACAGTGCTCTTTTGTGTGGTACATGAAAATCAACCATCTTTCCAGTAAGCAGGTTTACTTTATGGGTTCTGAAACCATCTCACCAGAGTTGTGGATTTGCCAAGGGAGTGTGTGTGGTTCCTTCACATTTTAAAGGCAGGGAGGAGGCAGCACAGAGGGCCCCGCAGGTCTTCAGGCTACCCAAGCTTTGCACGCAATGAATAATAGCCTCTGCTATTCAGCACTACTGAATGGCTGTCCTCTGCTTTGGCTGCACTTCGAGACTTCCCTGGGTGCTTTCAAAACATATCTACACCCGAGTCCCCAGGAATTGCTTCAATTGTGCTAGGTGGGAATGGTCATCAGTGTTTTCACTAGGCTTCCCAGACAGCTGGAACTGAGGTGGAGAACCACTTAACTTTCTTGACATAGAATGCCTAATATGATCCTTCAGCAACACTTCCCAAACTGCTTGGTCACACACTACCCCTGAGCATCCCTTTAAGACACAGGCTCTGAGCAGGGAGCAATCAGAGTAGGGGAGCCTGAGATAAGAGTGTCTAGCAAGCTCCCCAGGGAGGCCAATGCTGCTGTGAACGGACTGCAACTTGAGTGGCTTGGATCAATCTTTAAAAAAAAAAAAAAAAAAAAAAATCTTTGAAGTTAAAAAAAAAAAGCCTTATTCTTGGAGTCTTCCTGGTTAAAGAATAAAAGTAGGTGGGAAGACGATTCCTTTTGCTGTTTAAGAATTCCTTCTACTTTTTCACTAAACAATAATGAAATACACTGTGCCCTGTTAGCTTGTTCCCCCCTCACCTGCCCACTGGTTGCAGCCACTGCTTGCGATCCCACACTTTGGAAATGGAGCAGAGGACTCAGCCAGCTGCCCAGAGACCCGGGCATCTGCCCATGTGTGCCCAGCTGCCCAGAGACCCGGGCATCTGCCCATGTGTGCCCAGCTGCCCCTGCAGCTTTACCCGACAGCACATTAAGCTCTTGCCCTTTTTACAACAGGAAAAATGAAATGAAGAAGTGATAAAGGGGAGTTCCAATTTAATTTTTCCAGAAGGACATAAAAATCAAAGGTACATAGAGTGAAAGAGAAAGGGCAGCTGAATTCACCAGGGACCTTCCGGTTCTCTGTCTCTTCCAGTGTCCTTCACTCCAGCTCGCATGGTTTTGTCCCAGATTTGAAAGCAAAATTAAAATGAGGACAGTGGAGCTTAAACCCAAAGCAAGAAGACAGCATTTCATAACATATAATTCCAAACCCTAGCTTCTAGCCAGCACACCTCAGTCTAAAACATTCTGCAGTATTTTCAATATCTAAATATACACCATGTAAGTTTTTTTTTTTTTCAAAACCCTGAGCTGTAGTACAGAACAGCCGGTGGGGAGGGCTGGGTTCTCGCCTAGACTACTCTTACTTGCAATTTCCCCTTTCTGAGCTCCCCACTTTGAAAAATTCCTACTCTTCTTCAGCCATGATTCTCAGGGTTCCAAACAGCTCATTTATGGGACCTTTGGCCTTACTCCGTAGATGTCATTCATTGCCTGTGACCTCTCCTTTCTGGAAGAGGATTTAGCTACCTCATTTTTAACACCCTCTGCCTCCCTTATCTGTCCCTTCCACCAATTTAAACATATTCTTATGTTATGTGTATGTATCTGTGCGCGCGCGCACACACACACACACACACACACACACACACACACACACAGACACACACAGACACACAGACACACACACACACACACACACACACACACACAGGCCTTACCTCTATGCAGGTATCTGCAGAGGCCAGAAGATGGCATCAGATCACCAGGTTTTGAAGTAACAGGTGTCTGTGAGCTACCCGCTATGAGTTCAGGAAGGGTGTGGTGCTGGGAATCATACTGAAGTCCTCTAGAAGAGGAACAAGTGCTCTTAGCTGCTGAACCATCTCTTCAGCCCATTTTTATTACTTTTGTTGGCGAGCACATGCCAGCTCTGAACACTCCTCTCGGCCTGCTTCCTAGTGAAGCCACACAGCCATATGCATCACGGACCGTATGGAGAAGTGGGGAGTTGCCTTCTCACCCTCAGATTTGGGCAACCTTGTTGAAAGAGGAAAACTTGTCAAAGTCATATGAGTTGGGCACTGGCCAGGAAAACAAATAAACAAGCAAAAACCGAAACAAAACTGAGGAATAGGCTGCTGAAGCGGTGGTGTCAACCAGAAGCCAGTAAGTGGAGAGGCAAGTGAGAGACAAGCTGCAGGAGTAAGCTGGTTGTGGCTCAGAAACAGGCTGCTTACAGAAGGTAAGCAAACATGTGTGGCTGAAGGAATGACATGAAATTTGTAGGCAAATGGGAGGAACTAGAAAAAAGTCATACTGAGTGAGGTAACCCAGACCCAGAAAGACAAACTAGGTATGTACACTCATAAGTGGATATTAGCTGTGAAGTCAAGGATAACCAGGTTACAATCCACAGCCCCAGAGAAGCTAGGTAACAAGGAGGACACAAAGAGAGATGCATGGATTTTCTTGGGAAGGGGAAATTGAAGAGATCTCCTGGGTAAACTGGGGGCAGTGGGGAGTGGGAATATAATGGAAAAATAAAGCAAAAAAAAAAAGAGTTGGATACTAACAGATTGGGAAGAAGGAATATGCACACTGGTTTCTCTCCCAGGAACAGACCTGAGAGAGGTGCCCCTGTGTCAGAAGTGAGCTCCAATGACAATGGAAGGGAAAGGGGATGCTCTCATCTGAGAACTAGATTCTGTGTCTCATCTCTGGACAGACCTGTGACAAGAATTTAAGATTGCTAGCAGAAAACTCTTCCCTACTCCAGAAAAGAATTGTTCACTTGATTGATTCCAAGCAGAATCAAAGACTTTTTTTGTTCTTTTTTTCATTTAGTTATATTCTGGCAAATGTCAAAGAGTGAGGCATTTCTCATTGTTTTTTTGTGAGAATGATGGGGGGCAACGAACAAATTTCAGAAGAAAAATATCAGATTGTCAAATGCTCCCCCTAAAAGGATAAAAATAATGGAGGCATAAACAATCTTGTGTCTGGCACTAAATGACAAAAGAAAGCAGAACTAATGACACAGAATTCTGGAGGAAATGTGATAATTTGAGAACTACATGTCCACCTAAGTGTCAGGAGCTATTCTTTATATGCAAGACCTCACGAAAATTATCTCTTGTCTTTGTTTGGTTTGTTTGTTGTCGTTGCTTTGTTTTTTGTTTGTTTGTTTGTTTTCTGGTTTAACTTGTATTCCAAATAACAAATAGGGAATTCAGAGTTTTACAGTCGTTAGAGGACATAGGTAGCAGCTCCATAGATAATTTCAAACAGTAATGTAAATAATTTGAAGTTTAAACATATCACTAAACAGAAAACTAATAATCCTCAATGTAAAGTAATGTAATAAAGATCAGGAAATTAATGGAAAAGGAGGAGTAGACATTGTTTACAAACACAGAAGCCCAATGGGAGCATTTCAATGGTGAAGTCTTTCAGTTGAGAGGAACTGAACCAAAGTATGCTGAGAAGCAGAAACTCACCCACCAAACCCTGGACAAGACAAAACGTGAGAAAAGAAAGGAGAAGGATACAGTGGTAAAAGTACAAACCAGAATAGCTTAAGAGGAAATGCAAAATATGTCAGATAATGTCAGGATTCCAAGCTACTCTGATGTAAGACCAAGACCAGGTTTATACTAAATGTGAAGTAGTGTTCAATCAAAATGGCCCCCCTTCTTTTTAAAATAAAAGGATAGTTAAGGAGCTGGAGAAATGGCTCAGTGGTTAAGAGCACTTAATGCTCTTGCAAAGGACCTAAGTTATATCAGGTGGCTCACAACTACCTGTGACTCCTGTCTTTTGATCTCCAAGGGTATCAACACACATGTGGCATACACTCACACAGACATACACATATACACATAAACATAAATTAAAATGAAAATAAATCAGTTTTGAAAAGATAGTTAAAAGTGCCCAGTGAAATGCCAATGAGATGGCTCAGTGGATATGGGCACTTGCTGCCAAGACTGATAGTCTGAGTTTGACCCCTGGAACCCAAATGATATAAGTAGAAATCTGATTCTTGTAAGTTGTCATCTGATCTCCACAAGTGCCCCATGGTAGGCATGCCCTCCCTGCTGAAAAAAAGATGTAAAAAAAAAAAAATTAAGAGCTTGAGAGATGGCTTAGTGTATCAATCTTCCAGGGTACCTGAGTTGGATTCCCAGTACCCATGTTAAGTGGCTCACAACTACCTATAACTCCAGCTCCAAGGGATCAGCATTTCTGGCCTCCATAGGCACCAGCACACACACACACACACACACACACACACACACACACGTAAAATAGAAATACAAAACATTAAACTATTTTAATGGAAAAATACACAATGACAGATTATTGAAGCAAATCCACAAAAAGCAGCACCAGGAAAATTCAGCAAAGGAAACTTGGAGAAAGAGAAATGATGGGGGAAGTCCTTCTGTGTATATGTTTGTCTTATTGGTTGATAAACAAAGTACTGTTGGCCAGTAAGAAAGCAAGTTAGGCTGGACTAGGAATCAAGGAGGATTCTGGGAAATGAGTAAAGAGAAGTCTTGTGATCAGGCAGGGAGTGACATAGCAGGCAAATTCAGAATATAAGCAGGGACAAGCAGGAAATTGCTCGCTTCCTCCTTCTCCCTGCTCTGGGGTCACCATGTGATCCTGAGAAGAGGACGCATTCTGCCGGGGTCCTCTATAAGATAAGTCTTTATAAAATATATGGATTAATGGTATGGTTGATACATAAGATAGAGCTAACAATTAAGAAATCCTAGTTATTGGCCAGCAGCATTGTACCTAATATAAGTCTCTGTATGTTATTTTGGGCACCCACGTGGCAGTGGAGCTGGAGCGGCTATGGAAAGAGTTATCCTTACAGAGAAGTATTAACAGTAACACAGGGTGAAATTCATGATGCCAGTGTAAGCAGCAGTTTCAAACTCCTTCCCTGCTGAACATGATTATATCAAAGGCTACATCACAAAAACAGAAAGTCCTGGTGATTTTATTCTTTTCCTAGAATTACTCTGAGGAAAAGAAAGAACAAATAGCTCCTACAGAGGCTTGAAGTCACTGAGATGCTTAGCTGTAGGGATGAAGACTTGGGGGTTGACCAGATGGCCAGCCAGTTCTCAGACTGTCCTAGGGTCTTTATGGAGAGAAGAACTTAGGCTCATAGATCATGTCCCAGATTTAGGACATCTACCCAGAAAGATAGAAAATACTGTGCTTTCTCATAGCCTGAAAATCTGCTTCCAGAAGGAATGCCCATGCCTGGGAGATGAACGTGATTGTCCCTAAAATCATCAGGGTAGTAACAACCCTTAAGGCTATTGAGTGTTCTCTATGAGACAATCAGGGTAGCTGATGGAACCTTCACAGTCATGCCCTCTTCCCTGTTTTATAGAATGAATATAGTCAAGGACCGAGGGAGAGTGAAATGTGTAATTCATTCAAGGTCTTGTATTGCAAGCAAGCTTTTGTGCCCATCCTGACTCACAGTTGAGGTCTTCCACTGTGAATCTGCCAGGTGGTCCACAAAGATCATCCACCAAAGGCTCAATTTTCTTTCCTGGGCTGCCTCTTTGTCCACACGATTTCCAACTGGCAGACAAAGTGAAGGGCCAGAATAGTGGCCTACTGAGAAATCTCATCCAACCGTGCCATTTTATAAGGCGTTAACAACAGTGTTTGTTTGGTTTTAATTTGAATCAGAAATAAAAAGTCAAGAGTCTATATGCAAACCCAAGGCTTTGACATTTCTTGAGAAATCAGATCTGGCCATCCTGAGCCAGTGTTGTTCCCTGGCAATGGCTGGATGGGGCTAAGGCATGGCTGAACTCCTTGACAAAGGCACAAGACCTCTGGTCGCCAGAATGTTCTCAACATGAAGGATAAGTGTTGGCCATCATCCTTTATATTGATTTCATTGTCATTTTCCTTATTGAAGAGGAGAATTTCTGTTCCTGTTCTTGTTTGTATCAACAGCAAGAGAGCCGAAATCGTATAAGGGGAAGCTGTGTGTGTGTGTGTGTGTTGTGTGTGTGTGTGTGTGTGTGTGTGTGTAAGAGAGAAAGAAGCAGATAATTTCTCTCCTGATAAAGTGAACAACAGCCTTATACCTTTTATAACTAAACACTAATCTTCTATGTTCTCCATGGCCCCTCTGTAGACTTAAACTTTAGCAACTGAAGTAATGGCTCCCACAGAAGATGGCTTTAACTATATATAGCCCTATCTACTAAATCCAGAGCACCCCAATCCTCTTAAAGCATTTTATCCACTGGTCCTGGGCAGACCACTATAGCTACCCTGTGAAGAACAGAATCTTGTGTGGGGACACTTCTGGGGTCCCAGGGCTAAGCTGGAGAAGAGTATGAAATGCCTTTCTCAAGACTTTTTCCCTGGAAACCCAGCTTCACAGTGTGAGATGTCCAAGTTATAAGTGGGTATCCCAGACCACAGGGAGCAGCAGCTTTCAGACAGTTGATGGCAACTTGCTAACTGTGCATGTTCTTTGGAGGAAAGAGAAAGGACTGGCCTTATGTCTAGATGAGTCTATCCCAGAGCCTCAAGTCACCACTGGCCGTTGAGTCTTCCCAACCATTGTAGCACAGAGACAAGCTGCCTCTTGTCTTGTCCCATCTGGATCACTGACCTACAAGAATAGTATGACTCAGAATGTAGTAAGTGGCTGGTTTCTGCCTCTGAGTTTCAGCATTGGGTGACCCGAGAAGTTCATTCTAAGAGTTGCCTCAAAGTGGTGATTCTACCTGTTTATGTGTTTATTTCTTTCCCTCTCTATTAAAGCCTAATGAACTATATCTGGGGACAGAAAAGGCCACACCACAGTTGGATTTTCTTCCAACTATGTCACCACTGATTTGACCATTTCTCTGTAATACACCTCAGGTTCCATGCCCCACAGGGGCTAATATGGATCAACATCTGACTAACAGAGAAGTTCTGGAGAACAGCAAGCAGAGATACACTGGGAAAGTTCCTTACAACCTCTTCATTCTCACTGACGAGGAAGACTGCCTTAGGGCACTTATTTGGATGAGAAACAACTCCATCCTCACAGAAGGTAAAGTTACTGTAACTGCAGCCTTTCAGAATAGCGTTTTATTTTTATAATGAGTCTCATTCTTCATCTAGTTCCAGTATATAATTAGTGTCTAATTAATTCCAACCAAATCATTCATCTGTCATGCTTTGTTTTCCAGATTAATTTACAACTTGTTGTCATTTTTGGATACCCAGAATGTTTTCTGGGGGAAAGAAAAAGGCTTGAGATAGTTTAATTATCTATAATTATTTTATTACACAAAATGAATATCCGAAGAGCAAAGCATGGCTAAAATCATTAACTAATTAAAGAATAATTTAATAAGCAAACATGTTTAGCAATTATATGGAAAATATGTCTCCCTTTGTGAGGCTGAAAAGACCCAGGAGGAGGAAGAAAGGCGGGCGTTGGAAGGGCTCCTTTCTTCTTTTCAAGACCCATTCTTCTCCTTCTTGCTGTTGCCTGCACAGTCCTTCCCATAAATAGACACATTCGAGCTGCAGACCACTTTTTGAACCCAACTGTGAAAGTAAAACATTTGTTCAAATGCCTGCGCCTCTCAAAAGCATTTCCCAAGCATCTTCTTCACCATTGTTTGGATTTCATTGAAATTGTTTGACTCGTGAAACCGCTAGAACAGAGTCTGGCTGCCCCTGTGTTTTTGGTTGAAACCTGGAAGCCAGCAAATGGGAGTGATCATGCATTCAGCCTTCATCTTCCCTAAGGCCAGGTTGAGTCCCATGGCCACCTATGGGAGAGCCGAGGTTCTCATCCTCACCTGCAGTTCAGGTCAAGGACATAAAGACCCCTAAGTACCCAGAAAGTGGGTGTCGAATTGCCAAGTTAAGTATCTTCCTGTGTTAAATATTACTCCATTCATTAATGTAGTTAACACAATAGAAGTAAATACAGTTCCTTCTGATTTTGAGTTAATGGCTTTCTTAGGTCTTTCAAAGCTTCTGAAGCTAGTGTATTCAGGACATGAAACAGTTAATGGCGATCAAATGGCATTCATCCCTTTGTTAGAGTCTATTTGCTAATATGATAGAAACTATTTGTTTCTAAACTTATGAATGAGGTTGGCCTGTAATTTTCTTTAGATGGGTTTTCCTTGTCATGTTTTTAGACTCAGGAGCATACTAGTGTCACAAAGTAATTCTAGATTTGCCATATTTTTAGGGGAGTTGAAGTAAAAGTAACCTAAAGGTTGGATATGAGTCATCATAAATCTAAATGGGTCTGGCACCTTTGACAGAGGTGGACTGTACACATACATCTAGCAAGCTGTTGTAAACCCTGTCATAAAGTATCTTCAGATTTGTGTCTATATATTTTTGAACCCGTTTCAGCATATTATTATTATTTTTAATAGCCACCAACCCTCATGTTGACCTGTGTAGCCTTTAAGATTTCAAGGGACTGTCCTACCCTGGAGTGTTAGCATGTGGTCATTATAAAGTGCTAGGAAGTAAATTCTTTAGACTTTGCAGGGCATGCAGTCTTGACTGCAAATACTCATCTCTGAGGTTGCAGCAGGAAAGCAGCCACAGAAATGCCTGGGCATGGCTGTGTGCCAGAAAACCTTTACAATACCAGGTAATGAGCCGTGGTTGCCGAGCGAGCGAGCCTTCTTTAATCCATATAACTTGGGGCAAATTACATTAAATTATCAGACCAACATGGAACATAAACTCACTGAAAGCAGAAAAGCCAAAGGACACAGTGTGTCTGTCCTAGGACTGTAACTAGTCCTGACAGGGGCCAGTGCTTTAACCTTGAACTTTGAGTGCTTCAGGTGACAGGACCATGGAGCATTTTGACCAAGAAATGGGGCCTTTAAGAGTAGCCCTGCAAGCTCTGCAGGGTGAACTCAATAGCAGGCAAGCAAGCAGCACTTCAGTTTCCTGCGGGTGTCTTCCTTTTTGTTCTCTTAGCTCTCAAATGTGAAGGAAGGACCTGCCCTTCTGTGAGCATGACTGGCTGTGAGAGACAGTGGTTCTCTGGGACTCACTTTAAGAGGACTGCTTTTTAAATTTATTTTATTATTTTATTTTATTTTTTGAGATTTAGGACTGCCTGCTACCATTATAAAGCCACTCTGAGAGCCTGTTCTTTTCTACTCAAGGGCCAAGATAGGGAGTGTGTGAAAAGTAGTTCCTTGTCTTAAATGTGGGCTACCTGCCCCCAGTCACCCAGGAATGTGTTCTTAGCACTCAGCTAGAGGCCAGGCTTGAAGGGTATCTGAGGAGCCCAGTGCAGCCCAGTTAAATTAGCCTGTGTAGAGGCCTTTTCAAGTGTCTTCTCATGTGTAAAAACTTAAAAAGGAAAGCATTACCTCCTGCCTTAGGAAACTCTTCTTTGTAGCTTTTCTATAATTCAAGTCATATTCAGGCATGATTTTAATTAGTCCCATTCAGACCTTAGTCTTGAACTCATTTTCCTGTTCCTTCCTCCAATACCCCACACCCCCACTCAGGCCTTCCCTCCTCCCACTGAGCCGTGCAGAATCACGGAAACGCAATCTAAATCCCGGGGGTGTGTGCCTAGGACAGTAGCCCAGTTGGCTACAGAAAGCATATCTCCACGTGGGAGCCAAGAGTCAACATCAGACAGCTACCTCTGTGGGTGCTTCTAGAAATGCAACATGGAGCAAAAGCAGCTTGACAAGGGGGCTCCACTTAGAGCCCTCAAACCTACCCTGGTCTTTGCAGCAACTGATAGCACATTCATCAGGGAGGGGAGGCCTGCATGAAATGCATCTGTGTACCTCCTGCGGGTCATCTTGATGGCCTATCATCTCCTAGGTGAGCAATTGTGAGTCTCATCACTGGACCTTCTTGCTTACTTTCTTATAAAAACTAAATTTTAATACAATATATTCTGATCACAGTTTTTCCCTCCCTCAGCTCTTCCCAGATCCTCCTCACCTTCCTAACTATCCAACTCCATGCCTTCTTTCTCTTTTTCCTTAGAAAACTAATAGAAAACCAAATAAACTGGACTAACACAAAAGAAACAAGCAGAAGAAAAAAAAAACAAAGGAAAATCATAGGAAGTACACAAACACAAACTATTAAAAAAACAAACAAACACAGAATCAGAAACTATATTATATAAGCAAAAAACCCAGTCAGGTTTTTAAAAAATGCCTGAACAAAGCATTATAAAATAAGAAAGTCTCCCCAATACCATTGAGTTCATTTTGTGTTGGCCATCTACTCCTGGGCATGGTGCCTGCACTTGTGTATACCCACTGAGACTCTCTCTGTTGGAGAGAACTATTTTTTCTTTTGGGAGTGGTTGATAATTGGAGATAGCTTCTAGGTTAGGGATGGCGGCTTGTGTCCACTCCCCCTCTAAACACTGGGATCCCATCTTCATCACTGGACTTTCAAGTCCTCTCTAACACTGCCAAATGCCTCTGTGGTCTTCCTAGATCTGCACCTTAGAAGGAAAACAGCTGTTATAGCAGCAATGTCATAGAGGCATCTAGAATTTGCTGAAACTCTAAGCCTTGTCTTTAATATCTATATCTATATCTATATCTATATCTATATCTATATCTATCTATCTATCTATCTATCTATCTATCTATCTATATATGGGGCTGTAATTTATCTCAGTGTCACTTGCATTCATACTGTGCCTAAAGGTGAAGATGACTCACAATGTTTTTGTTTTTGAAGCAGGGTCTTGCTAGAAATTGCAGGCTGGCCTTGACTGTTGATACTTCTGCTTCAGCCTTCTGGGTTCTTGGATTATAGGCATGTATCATCTTGCCAGTTTTCAAATACTAAGTCATATCAAAGCATTTTACTCTCAGCCTCACCTGGAAATTGGTGGCCAGTTGTGATGAAGCCCAGTGACCCCGTGGCTGAGATTGGTGGCACTCTTAGGAATCTCTTTGCTTTTCTGCAAGGATGCACACTGGCTGAGTGGGCTGAGGGAAGATGCTCACACTGAGTAAAACCAAGTTTTGGGATTGATGACATCAGTCCACTTTGGGGGCCCACCACCTTCTTGAGAAAGTTATCGAACCCCCTTTGTATGTTAGTCTCTGGATGATATCTTCCTCACGTTGAGTTGTTGGGAGGATTTGATGAGTCTAATGAGTTGTTCCATCCAGTCCTCAGTACAGTGTCTCAGCCACAAAACGAATTCAATAGACACAAGCTATTCTAAGTGTTAAGATAGCCCTCACTCTCTGGTTCCCCTTTACAGGGTTTCAGTTACCGCTAATCAATGGAAAATAGTAAATAGAAGCCTTAAGGATATGAAAATGTTAAGTGGACATTTTCAGAAATAATCCCTAAGGTTTTAATTAGATACCGTTTTCAGTAGCATAATGAAATCTTATGTAGTCCCTCCCACCCAGGACATGAGTCATCCTTTTGTCCAGAGTATCTGCTCTGTATTTACTACCCACCAGTTAGTCACTTAGCTGTCTTCCTGGTTATCAGATCCCCTGTTACAATATGGCAATGCTTATGTATTTTATTTAATGACCTCAAAATACAAGAATAATGATGTTGACAGTTCAGTTTTGCCCAAAGAAAAGCCACTTAAAGCTTCCTTTAAGTGAATAGGTAAACATTTGTGGCAGGTATGGATGTTTGGAGGGAAATACAGTATATGTCGCTGTGTATGTTTTCTGGCATATCCCATGGGGATAAGGGGTGAAGTGGGGCCTCAGAGTCAGTTCAGAACCCACCAGATGCCAAATTCTCAACACAAAGAAGACTTATTACCCGGGAGGGACAAGCAGCAGGGGAGGGGAGATGCCTCTAGACTAGGCAAAGACAAACAGCAGGAGTTTCTGTTTCTGCAGGAGTGGTTTTTAAGGTGAAAAAGAGGGAGTATATGCTGGGGGGAGGTAGTAAGTCCTGATTGGACAAGTAGGCCAGTGTAGCTAAATATGAATTTTGATTGCTGGGCCTTGGTGTTTTGATAGCTGGACCTCGGTGTTCCCTCTCAGGAACGAGTCTGTGGTCAAATAAAGGAATAGACCTTAAGGCTAGCTTTAGGAATGTAATCTAAAGGGTTAGCAAGGGAGAGGGAAGGGGGAAGGGCAAAACTAGCCAGTGCCACATTTGCCACTCTTGGGTCTATTAGAGAGCCCTTCCCGGGTTCTGCTTCAATGTTTCTAGTTCACATGATGGAGATAATTCGACCTGAAGAAGCTTGCTGACATGTGAATCTCTATGATGCTATGCTGATGACAGAGATCCCAGGGCTATCAGTCTTGGCACGAAAGATGGAAACCTATACCCACTGAGGGTAGTCAGTTGTGTAGAGACACTGGGACCTTCATGAGAGCAAGTCATTAAATTTGGAGAAGCCCCTCTCCCCCAAAAGAAGAGTTGAGCTCTTCTTTAACGAGGACAAAATAAAAGTTGGTTTTTTTTTTTATTTCTTTATTCTGGGAGGGCAGAGAGCTTGAATTGACACTGTGCAATTGCACTATCATAGTTACTCTGAGCGACAACATGATATCTGAGATCAATTGGTTCATTTTCTCAATTAAGTCCACTGTGGTTTGTGCTGCCACTGGAGGCCATGTTGATGTTCGTGATCTGTGCTGCCTGTATTGCCACCAGATACCAGGTACTGTGACTGGAGCTGCTGCCAGAAGCCATGCGGAAGTTCGTGACACATGCTGCCACAGGCTTCTATGGACAAAGAAGCGTCCTTTGCAATGGTATCAATGACTGAAGACTCATAACTGAGAGTGAGAGACATTGAAGGCTCCTGTGACACCCCCTCCAAGAGAAATAGTCCACACAGGAAGCTATTGAAGAGAGTGCTTAAAAATTTTGATGAAGATGCTGAAGTGTACCTCTTGACAATTTATGGCCTCTGGCAGTGGGGTGGGGTGGGGTGGGGAGGGACTCCACTTCCTTTAAGGGTGTTTGACCATGGGCAACACAAATTGGAATTGGTGGATTTAGGGGGGGATCACAAGAAGGGGAAGGTGGACCTGGGGGAAATAGGAAGTGGATGTGATGGGTTGCATTATATGAAATTCCCAAACAATAAAAATATCATGTTGAGAAGAAAAAGACAGTGGACCAACACTTGGTCTGGGAAGCCAGCCTGTGATGGGCAGAAGTGGGAGATGAAGGCTGAGTAGCAAATGGAAGATGCATACTGTGGACGCAGTGCCTACCCAAGGCCAAGTTTAACTGATTACTTCTTGGGAAATAAGAACTTTAGTGAAGGGCGATAGCCAAGGGGGCAGTGGTGGAGGTGATCTTGCAGTCTGTTCCCATGTCAACAGAGGGAAGTCGATCAGAAAGGTCAGGCTAGAGGATGGCAACAGCCAGGTGACACAGTGCAGCCACAGATGTAAGTGATGGGCAAAGTGGCCACCTTTACATTGGGGGATGCAGTGAGCACAGCCACTCCTAGTTTATTTTCAAGTTAGTCTTGGGGATGGTGGTATTTGAGGCCAGAATTGGCAAGTCTAGCATGTCATGCAAAGAATAAGGCTGTATTCCCGCCTGCCTCCTGAAAGTTGGGTCACAGCTGCCTGTCCTGAGTTGGATGGTCAGTCCATTACCTCTTCATATTGCCAAGGAAGAATGTGGATATTCTTTGTAATAGCTTTCTTTTATTATCTCAACTGATTTCCCATTGTATACAGATAGTTGGTGATGGGGGTAGGGAAAGGGAACCATCAATAGGGCCCTTCTCCCAAGAATCTGAGAAAAAGAAGCTGAGGCAGGAGGATCACCAGGAGTTCTAGGCTAGCCCAGGGTACATAGTGAGTGCCAGGCCAGCCTGAGCTTTTAAAGAGTGAGACCTTGTCTGTTTGTTTATGGACTAGCAAGGTAGCCCAGCAGATAAAGGCTCTTAGCATGCAAGTGGGACAGCCTAAGTTTAGTCCCCAGAACCCAAGGTGGAAAAAGAGAAGTGAATCCTAAAGGTTGTCCCCTGACCTCCATACCTCATCTCTCTCTCTCTCTCTCTCTCTCTCTCTCTCTCTCTCTCTCTCACACACACACACACACACACACACACACACACACACAAAATATTAAACAATAAAATTAAAAATTTTTAAAGAGAGAGAAATCCCCTTGTTTCTACTGGCTGTCTGGCTGTGGCAAGGAGGCTTGTATATCTCTCTTGGGTCCCCACCTCCTAGTCCTAGGAAAATCCAGGGTTGGCTTTCCTATAGCACAGGGTGGTTGTTCTAGAGGGATAAGGCATAATGGCTAGCGGGAACAATGACTGTTCCTGGGAGGAGTAGACGCCTATTATGCACACACAGG
Organism: Cricetulus griseus; assembly: GCF_003668045.3. NCBI lineage: Eukaryota > Metazoa > Chordata > Mammalia > Rodentia > Cricetidae > Cricetulus > Cricetulus griseus. The sequence continues at coordinate 32,884,601 of NC_048599.1, read as the reverse complement.
TGCCACTTCAGAGTGTGGCCCTCTCCCAGCTGCTGTTTTACACTACAGTCCTCTGCTCCCAAAAGGAGAGCCCAGTGGCCATGATGGAAGCAGCTGAGACTCCCATTTTCTGTGCTCTAGAGCTGCAGATATCAATCACCCCATCGATGGGCACTGCTCTGGGTTGTGGAGAATAGTGAGTGACGTCACAGCTCAAATGATGCTCTCAAGTACAAACAAAAGCAGGAGTGTTCAGCTGGGGCAGGGCGGGGGGTGGGGGTGGGCAGGAGTACTAATAGAACCCAGCAACTGATACATCAGAGCCATTTATGGCATTAATTGAAACTAATTGAAATTCATATGCTTGTACCTCTGTACTTTCCCTGAAAATGAAAAGTAGGGTGAAAGTAAAGTAAAAAAAAAACAAAAAACAAAAACAAAACCACCCTAATGGCTTGAAATGCATCAATTATTTTCATCTGTAGCTAAATACAGTTTACTGCCTTATTAAAAGCATGTTTGTAGGAAGAACGAACATTAAAATTCCAGTGCACGAGTCACCAACGACAGAACCTTTGTTATAGCGAAAACATTCCTTCCTTTATGTTTGGCAGGGAAAAATGAGGCAGGTCAGGCTGGGGTCAGAGAAACCTTATGCTCTGATTTACAAAAAAAGCGTAAAGAGTATTGTCTATTTGTGGGCATGGTATGCTTTGTAAAGAAGCGAGTTTTTTTTATATAATGTTCTATGATTTTTTTTAAAAATTCTTTCATTAACTAGCAATTTCTTGATTTCATCCAGATAAAGTTCCAATTAAAGTATTTTAAATCCTGAATTGTGCATCCATTTACACAGGGCTGTGGGGTGTGAAACGCACTCACAGTGAATGCCCTGAGCCCACCCACTGGCTGCTATGTGACTTTGACCTCTCTACTCTGCTTTCTTGGGGGGGGGGATAACAATAAAACCTATCTTCCAGGCCTGTCTGGAGATGAAGAGGTCATGTAGAATGACCATATGTCTCTTTTGAAGTGGATGAAGAAAATTGAAGTCTTTGTTAAAAAGAGAGCAGAATAGGGCCAGAGAGACGGCTCAGAGGGTGCCGTGCTTGGAGAGCTAACTGGTGTGATGTGAGCTTGAGCCCCAGAATCTAAGTAGGGTGGAAGGAGAGAACCGACTCCAACCACACAGCTGTCCTCTGACTTCCACAGGCATACCGTGACAGCCATATAACCACACATCTCACACACACACAATAATAATAATAATAATAATAATAATAATAATAATAATAAATAAAAATTTAAGTAATAAAGCTAAATAGGAGTCAGGTGTGCTAGTGCACACCTGTGATCCCAGCATTCAGGGGACTGAGGCAGGCAGATCACAAGTTGAAGGTCAGCCTCGGCTACAAAGCAAGACCTTGTCTCAAAAAGTGAAACAAACAAACAAAAAAGCCATTTCATGCTACATGTCTGCAATCCCAGGATTTGGGAGGAAGAGGCAGAGAACTCAAGGAGTTTATGGTCATCCTTGGCTATATAGCCTGGAAGAAAGTCCTTGTTCAATCCACATATCTGAGCCAGAGGAATAAAGTTTCTTCTGGACTCTCCTGGAATGATTTCTAAATAGCACAGTAAACAAGGGATTTCTTGCTTCCCGGCATTGCTATGGCACCTACATGCAGGAGTGTTATTTGACACCGTCAGTTGTAGCTACATACAACTTTGGTTACATTGAAGATTATATAGGATTTTGTGAACTACACCGGAAACCTCAAATCAGATCTAATGTTGTTAAGGTGAGTGCTATTGCATTTCATAGCCCACCTAGGGACTAAGTACTTCTTCCAGTGCCAACTGAGGAAAGCTTGCACTGAGGAAGTAGGATTGGTACCTCGAGGGCAAGCACTCAACTGTCAAAGGCCCCAAGATATAAAACTGAAAGTGCATTTGAAAACAATCAGCATTTAAAGAAAAAAAAGGGGGGGCATGCAAGAACAGCAATTTCCTGTTGAAAATGAACACCCAGGGAAAGGTGTTCCATAGGGCAGTCACACGGGCACTTGGCCACTGCAGCCGTGGTCCAAGGTGGTCAGGCTACCTCTCAAGCTGGCAGCAGAACTTAACTGCAGCATCCACATCCCGCTGACTTTGCAGATATCCAGACACAAGGGTTAGGGAGTAATGGAGGCTTGCGCCAAGGTTCCAGAAACTACTGATTACAGACAGTATCTGGGATAGAATTCTGGCAAGGAGACCCCGAGAGGCCATAAAGTGAAACTGTAGCATGAAACTTACGTTGCTGTGGAAACTCTAGGTTTCAGATGCCAGGAACATGGAATGCTCACCAAGGAAAGCTGGAGCAATCAAGTAGAGATGGCCCAAGAGAGATGTTATGTATGTGAAAGGTAGCAGAGCCCTATCTATGGTCACCCAGGACTACCCAAGCCTATTAGAGCCCATCATAAGCCCTAGGTGCCAAACACAGAACAGTAGGGCTGGGTGTTTGTTTACCTTGCTGCATTTTGGTCAGTGGTCAGGGCTTTCCTTGCTGTCCTCCTGTCCCTTGTTTTTAGAATGGGAACGTCTGCTCTGTTCCATTGTAGGCTTTAATTGTATGACTTTCCTTTTTTTATTCTGTAGGGGCTCAAAATTAAGAAAGTGTCTTAAATCTCAGAAGTGACTCTGGACCTTTGGGAGTTGAACTGAATGCATTTTGCATTATGAGATGGGCATGAGCCTATGGAGACCCATGGTAGAATGATGTGATTGGGATATGAGACTTTCCTTGTGGGCTAGTGTGTTTCAGCACTTGGTCACCAGCTAGTGGGGTTATTTTGGAAGATTGTGGGACCTTTAGGAAATGGGGGCCTCACCTGAGAAAGTGAGTCACTTCTAGAATGCCGAGTTACACGCCAGCACAGATTTCAGCCCAGGTTCTCTCTACTTCCTCATTCACCTCGTGTGTCACCATGAGTGCCATCATTCCTTTCCTACCATGAAACTGAAGCACAATGACCCACCCCCCTTAAATTAGTCCTTCTTGAGTGATTTCTGTGGCTACAAGAAGAGTAACTGGGGAATGGAGGAAGACTTGAGTGAATGTATCCGGAGGGCATGAAGTCCTGAGTGGATGTATGATGTTGACATGGGCACAGACGTGTCAAGGATTCCAGGCCCTCAGACCCATGGGAAACTGACAAAGCTTTCCTCCTGGTGAAGTTCAGAGGGAACTGACAAAGCTTTCCTCTAGTCCAATAACCAGTGTTTATCAACAATTGACCAGTGCATGCAAAACTTACAACTGCAGTTCCTCCTGCAGGATGCCTGCAGCCTGACACTACTCCCCTACTTTGAGCACTGAGAACAGCTTGCTCCTTCTGTGCTGTGCGGAGTCAGCACTCTGAGTGAGGCTCAGGGTTGTTGTATAGTTGGTACTGCTGTGTCAAGGTGAGCATAGCCCATTAATCTGAGCCCCCCCAGCTTCTCTGTGCAGATCTCTCTCTCTCTCTCTCTCTCTCTCTCTCTCTCTCTCTCTCTCTCTCTCTCTGTATGTCTGTCTTTCTGTCTCGTGTTGTGTGTGTGTGTGTGTGTGTGTGTGTGTGGTTGTGTGTGTGTGTGTGTGTGCTTTCTTAATTCCTTCACTACCTGAGTCAGGTCAAGTCCCAGCCTCAAGCATCATAGAGCCAATGATAAAGCATGTAAAAGTGCCGGTGTTGTACCTGGCAAGTCAGACTCACATGATAAACATTTTGCATCTGAAACCTCTTTTCAAAGTAAAAGAGAGAAACTATGGAGAAAGAACTCCCAATTTCAAGAAAACAGTGGAAAGAAAAATCTCCCACAGAATAGATACTTCAAAGGCAACAGATTGGCCTGGTGGAGACAACAGACTGACTTTGTTAAGTCGAGCTGTTCGGGTGTCTCTTCTTCTCGGAATGCTGTGCTGCAGTCTGTACTATAGTCTGATTTATTTCCAAACAAATTATAATGAGATTCTAATATGCTTTATGAGTAATGAGAAAATGTAATCAGACGAGAAGGAATTGAATGAATACTTTTAGATGAAACTGTGTAAGCAGCTATTTAATGTGGCCATGTGGTTCATGCCCCTCCCCTCCGTGTGTTGTCAGAATGTATCTTCCTGCTCTTTTGGCTTCAGGTATTGCTGTGGGACATGGAAAGCTGTGGCTGTTATAGAAGCAGGGATTTGAAGTATACTTCAGTAGTTGTGTTCTTGCATTTTATCATAAATAGACTATGTGTTCAAGGAAGACAAAACACATGTTGGGCAAACTCAGACCCAACCACAAGCAGAAGCATAGCAGTAAATTCCGGCTGGCCACAGGCGTGTGCTAACGCACAGCATGCTTATTTAAGCTGTTTTTGCTGACTTTGGGGTGGCTTTGTTACGCAGCATTGTTGCACTAGCTGCCTGTTAGGAAACTAAAGTCTCGTCTCTATTAGGGGCTGGAATTTCGAACTGAAGAAAGCTGTTACAGTCTGGGTCCTGTGTCCCCCAAATGGCCCATACGCTAAAGGCTTGGTCACCAGCGTGTGGCTCTATTGGGAGATGGTGTGAGCCATTATGGAAGGAAGTTAGCTCATTAGCGTGACTGCCTTCAGAGGGAAACTTGAGTCCCTCCTTTTCCTGTCTCTTCCAGAGCCACCATGAGGGGAACAGACTCCCTCAGGCACACCCACCCACCCTCCCGCTGTGATGTTCTGCCCACCACTGTCCAAAAGACAACAGAATCAAGTTCCATGACCAAAGCTTCTGGCTGTGTAGCAAGATAACTCTTTCTTCCTTGTAAATTGACATTTCTCAGATTATTTTGTCACAGTTAAAAACAGTTCATAGGTTAGACTTTCACTAGGATTATCTAAAGAATTATCAGTCTTATAAAATACATTGTTTCTGAGTTGGAAAACAGCATCAAAGCTGTTGACAATCCACAGGGAGCACTTGTTAGAGAGTCCAGTTTGCCGCACATCCAGCAGAGCTACCCTTCTTCCCCGGGCCTGTAGCAAAAAGCTCACAGTGAAATTGCTCACCACTAGCATGACAGTGAGTGGGAAACACAAAACTGTGGACTGTGGGGTCTATGGGACATACACACTTAAGCTTCCTCAGCTGCAAACGAGCGTGCTTTGGGATGTCTATTTAGAAAGAGTAGAAGGATGCCAAACCCTGACAGTTCTAGGTTCACACCTTGTCTCCTGGCAGACCCACTCTTGGTTGTGCTGGACAGCCAAGATTGCTGCTCTGCAACAGGCAGGAGCTTCCGGACTTGAAACAAAATGTTGGCTTTGTCAACCAAGGAACAGCTGATCTGAAAACCTGATCCCCAGCACCAGTAAGAAGCCCCCTGGCCGAAGTGAGCAAGGATCCCTCCCTCCCTCCTTTCCCTCCCTCCTTTCCCTCCCTCTCTCTCTCTCTCTCTCTCTCTCTCTCTCTCTCTCTCTCTCTCTCTCTCTCTCTCTCTCTCTCTCTCTGGCTTCACATCACATGGAAGAGGAGCAGGCACACAGAAGTATTTTCTAGATGTGGGTTTCCCCAGAGAAGCCATCTTGACACCCTTGGAGCTTATCTGTTTCCTAAGTAAACCTTCTTTTTAACTTTTGGACTGACAGCAAGTTTTGATGGCATCCTTTGACAGATAGAAGCCTTTCAGTTTCACGAGGTCCCATTTATCAATGTTCTTAGTGTCTGTGATTTCATTGTTCTGTTCAGAAAGTCTTTTCCTGTGCAGCTCTCAGGTTTAGTGTATCTGGTTTTATGCTGAGGTCCTTGATCCATTTGGAGCTGAGTTTTGTGCAAGGTGATAAGTATGAATCTATTTGCATTCGTCTACATGCAGCCATCCAGTTTGACTGACACCATTTGCTGTCTATGCTGTATTTTTTCCCAGTGTGTATTTCTGGCTTCTTTATGAAAAATCAGGTATACAAAGCAGCCACATACAGAATGGGAAAAGTTTTTTTTTTTTTTTTTTTTAACCAACTACACATCCGATAGTGGGTTAATATCCAAAACATATAAACTCAAAAAACCGGACATCAAGAAAACAAATGACCCAATTTAAAAATGGGGTACATCTCTAAACAGAATTCTTAAAAGAGGAAATTCAGATAGCTGAGAAGCCCTTAAAGAAATGCTCGATATCCTTAATCATCAGGGAAATGCAAATCAAAATTACTTTGAAATGTCATCTTACACAAGTTAGAATGGCCAAGATCAATAAAACAAATGACAGCTCATGCTGGCAAGGATGTGGAGTAGGTGAACACTCATCTGTTGCTGGTGGGAGTGCAAACTTACACAGCCACTATGGAAATCAGTGTGGTAGTTCCTCAGGAAGATGGAAATTGATCTACCTCAGGATCCAGCTGTATCACTATTGGACAGGTACCTCATCCTACTACAGAGATACTTACTTGCTCACCCATGTTCATTGCTGCCCTGTTCATAATAGCCAGAAATTAGAAACAAAACATCAATGGATGAATGGATGAAGGAAATGTGATACATTTACACAGCAGAATATTATTCGGCCATCAAAAATGGGACTAGAAAAAAACTCATCCTAAGTGAGGTCACCCAGACCCAGAAAGACAAATATGGCATCTGTTCACTTATATGTGGATGTTAGCTGTTAAGTCATTGTTAAACAAGCTACTATCCATATAACCACAGAAGATTAGGAAGAGAATAACAGACTGGGGGGAGGGATGGATATCCCTAGATAGTTATGGATAGGCAAGGGCAGGGTGGGGTACTGTAAAGGGAAGATCAGATGGGGAGAGGGAGTGAAGACGAGTCCAAAGGAAGGAATACAGGGAGGAATATCTAAAATTCAGAGCCATTTTGAGGGGTCATATGGAAGCCTAAGACAGTAGGAGTCACCTAAAATTCATACGCAAATGAATGCAGTCTAAATGAAATTGTCAAATAATGATGGAGACTAAGCCCCAACTGTATAATTACCAAATGAAGCTTCCAGTACTGGAAATGAGCTCCATCTAGTCAAGTTGTTGGCCAAAGGGGCCAACATAGAAACCCCCAAACAACCCAGGCTATTGCCAAGGCTATAGGTTGCTCTCTTCAAACTGATGGTAAGGTCCTATTGCTGAAGACAACACCTACATAACTCAATAAAGTCATGCTGGTGCCTGCCTAAAGCCTTTTCCCCTGTGGACTAGTGTTCATGGTACTGGACTGTACTCTGCATGATACCAAAGGAGAAAAGTAAACACCAACCCAGCAGCAAACTTTTCAGTCTACAGTGGTGATCTGCATGCAAGGTGTTCTGGTGCAACAGAGGCACAAAGCTTGTGGGAGTAACCAACCAATATCTGACTTGATTTAAGGCCCACTCCATGAGATGGAACCTGTACCCAACACTGCTTGGAGGGCCAAGATCCTGAGACTAAATGGGTGAGGAACCTAGGGGAAAACCAAATACTATTGTTCTGCTAAAGGAACATAGAGATAAAATGACTACTAATGACAATCTTCTATACTCATACATCAATCCCTTGCTTAGCCATCATCAGAGAAGCTTCCTCCCATAGCAGATAGAAACACATATAGAGAACCACAGCCAGATGATATACAGAGAATAAGAGTCCTTGGCATTACTCAGCCCTAAAAGGAATGTCTCCATTGAATCCCTCCCTTTAGGGATCCAGGGAACTCTGCAGAATAGGAAGTGGAAAAGGTGTAGGAGCCAGAGGGGATGGATGATACCAAGGAAACAAGCCTTTCTAAACATACTGGACCAGTACACATATGAACTCACAGAGACTGAGGCAGCATACACAGGTCTATGACAGATGGGGTCCTAGAGCTGAAAGGAGAAGTGGACATGTACCTCCATCTCTAACCCAGAATCTATCTCCAATTGATAGCCACTTGCAAATGAAAAACTAGTTCTCTTTGAGGGAGTCTCACTGAGGAAACAAACCACTTTTAAGGGTAGGTCTCATGCCCAGCAGTAGATGGCCAACACAGAATGAGCTCAGATGCCACAGAGTGGCATCTTTGAAGGCTCTTTGTCTCATAATATTGGAGGGCCTTAAAAAAAACTTTCAGGTCCTCTGAGTATATATTATGGTTTCCAGTTTTATGTTTTGATGGGATACCTGTGTGTGCAAAAGTGTGTGCCTCTAAATATATGTGTGTCTCAGGCTTTTTGTTTGGTTCTTCTTCCTCCATTGTTATTTTTTCTGTGCTATTTTGATTTGTTTGTTTTTATTTTATTATTCTATTATTCTTTAGTTGCCTGGTTGTTGTCTAATGAGAGACAGAAGGTTGTGGTTGGAAGGAGAGGTGAGGAGGACCTCGGAGGAGTTGGGGAGATAAACCATAATCAGAGTATATTGTATGAAAAAATATCCATTTTCAATAAAAGGAAAGAAAATGAAAGCGAGTTTTGCATAATTTAACCAAATTGGATAAATACACTTATTTACTTTTGCCTTATGAAATTTCTTCTCATACCATTGTATGAATCAGAAAAAAAAAATAACAGAGACTCAATGAGTGTAGACTTTATGGTGAAATTTTTAGAGCAAATCTGAGAAAAATGTGTCTATAGGCATTTATTTCTTCTTTGTAAAAAAGGTTAAAAAAGAAAACTATACCAACTCAATGTCAAAAAACAGAAGAAGCCACACCCAGTTTATAGTGCCGCTGTTCTGAAAACTGGCAAAATAATAGCATTCATAGTTATTTCTGTAGCATTTTTGAGAAATGTAAATAAGTTGGATTGACTGCTTCTCTCAGAGTGCTCTCTAACAGCGAATTCTTTCAAGCTTATTTTATGATTTTTTATATGCTGAGAAAAATAACACCCTTCCAGCCCCCTAGCTAGGTCTTGACACATTCAGTTCTGAAACCAACAATTTGAATCTTTATAAAATTACACATTGAAAGCAGAATGTTACAACTATTAGTTCTCAAAAAAAAAGCAAAAAACAAAAACAAACACCCCCCCCCAAAAAAAGAGGGGAAATACCTTAAAATCAACCCAGATCGACATTTACATATTAAAACTCTCAGTCACACCCATATTTGAACGTGTTTTTGCCGTTGTCCTTTCCTGGCTCATGAAAAGTTGTATGCATGGCAGACTTCAGCAATTTTGTCTCTTTAATAAGTGTAGCAAATAGGGAACAAAAACAAGATAAAAGGTTTTATTCTAGACCATTTCCTCCAGCATAATTTCAACTTTCAAATTATAGGAACATAAATGAATGTCCTACTTCTGTGTTAGAAGTACTTGACTACTTTGTGGGATGTTTTGTGCCAATTCTTTACTAAATTATCTTGGTCGCTGTTGCTAGGTAACACCACTGGCTTCCTGCAGCTGAAAAATGAAAGGGTTAGAGGGAGCAATTCGGCATTATTAGCATTTGACTAATAAGTTTTTTTTTTTTAATTGTATGTCTTAGCATTTCTCTCCCTTTCTAGGGAAGGTCATTGTCTATGGGAATACAATTGACGTTTACACAACAGTGGAGACACTCTTACACTTTGGCATGAAGGGGAACGGCATCTACTTAGTGCATCCCCCAACTGATTCGAACATAACCTGTGTCAACAACTATGAGATAGAAAGTGCTATAGAAGAAGCGATGAAGACAGCCGGAGTGACTATCTATCAGGACTCGCTGTTGGCTCAGTGGAATGATGGCGAGGACCCAGATCCCATCCACAGTGCCAGCTTCACCACTTCTACCAAGCCTTTCAGACTGGAGTGTTCAGTAAGTCCATCCCTGTGAACAGAACTCTCTGGCCACTTGGGGAGAGTGCTAACCTCCCAAGGATTAGGGACTCTGAAAGATGTCAATGTAGAATTTATAGCCATAGACTTGGGGCATGTTTTCAAATTGTTTAGTGTTGTGGAGGCTTCACCCAGAAGCAAGAAGCTTCTACCAACATGGTGACCTAAAACAATTATCACTATTTATTGTTCCTGATTGGGGGTTTGCCTGACTCTACTAGACAGTTCACAGGAGATTTCTTGCATAGCTAAATTAAGACAGTAGTCAAGGCTGGAATCATCTAGAAGACACATTTACTTTTCTGGCTATTGATGCTGGATTAACTTCAGCTGAGACTTTAGCCCTTTCTTGAGCCTGGGCTTTGTTAAAACACAGTGATAGTTCTAAGAGCAAATGGAACGGGAGCTCGGATGTATGCCCCTTAGGCCAGGCCTCAGTTACCAGTCAGTATCTCTGCTACCACATTGTTTTCCTATAGGCAAGTCTTTCTGCACATCAAAGGGAGGAAATTAACCTCACTGGGTGAAGGCCACCCCCAAGGAGCTAAAGTGCCAGGTGCTACAAAGGTGTTGTCCCTATTCTGCTCTCTCATAACACAACCCAGCAAGGATACAGTGGGAACTCGGGCCCATGGGCAACCCCAGACTTAAAATCACAGCAGCCCTGCTCATGGCTTTGCAGGTCCAGGAAACTCTTGAAAACAGCCTGACACAGAGATTCCACTGACCAGGGAGGGAGCTGCTGCAGCTGAGCTGGACACTGACCAGTCCAGGGCCCATGCACTCCTCAAGCATGGATCCCTCATTACCAGAGATAACCTGGTGCGAACTGCAAGCAGGAGGTTTCATGTACAAGATGCCCTTTCCCTTTGCTCCTGAAGCCACTGCCACTGCCCAGCCAGCATTTGGTCACAGCTGCATCCCTTTCCATGGAGAAGATGTTCTAATCATAAGCTTACATAGCTCTCTGGGCCTGGTCTCCTTTAGACCATTACATGACCCAAGAACTCAGCTCAATTAGCACCACCCCTTCATAGAGGGAGTGTCCTGTGCATGGTGAGGCCTGAGGTCCTTAGAAACTGTCTGATCTGTTATTTACTGCATTCATTTATGTAATGACTCCACAGATATTAATGGGACACTGAATAGATCCCAGACTTTGTCTTTTTGCTTCAGGATCTAGCAGTGAAAAAGAAAAAAAAAAGTCTTATTTTGAAACTCATATTGTCTACACTTATATATTATTTTTATCTCAGATGAGGGAAAGTGAAAATGTTTCAACCTCAAATTTCTGCCCCCAACCATGACCCTAGAAGATTGTAAGGTCTTCCTAGGGAACCTCAGGAGATAGGCTTAATTTTATTTGTTGGTATATGTTAGGATTGTTTTGAAAGATGCTGGTCTATCATTTTGTTACCACTGTAGAGTTTAGATATTTGAGCTCTGTTCATCTTGTGAAATGATTTAGGTGATGCTCATTCCTTCTGTATTATCTTAAAAGGCTGGTGTGAGGTTGATGTTACTTCTTTGAATATTGATAAAATTGGCCAGTGAAACTATCTGGGGATGGGACAAATAGCATAGGAAAGGTTTTGATAACAAATTCAATTTCTCAGCCAAATATAAGGCTACTTGGATTTTCTATTTCTTTTATGTCAATTTGACAGATTATATTGTTCAATTTATTGGTTTCATTTAAGTTGGTCAAAAATTCATGGTGGCATTAGGCTGGGGAGATGACTCAGTAAAATATTTGCCATGTAACCATAAAGGCCTGAGTTTGGATCCCAGCATACATGTAAATGGCTGAGTGTGGTGTTGCATGCTTGTAATCACAGTGCTGGGTACATGGAGATGGGCAGGTCTTTGGAACTCAATGACCAGACAGTGTAGCCAAGTTGACCACCTCCAGATTCAGCAAAGACCCTGCCTCAAAAAATAAAATGTCATTTATTTTCTTGATAGCAGCCATTCTCACTGAAGTCAGATATCATCTCAAAGCAGTTTTACTTTGCATTTCCCTGTTGCCTAAAGATGTTGAACACATTTTCAAGTATTTATTGGTAATTTCTATTTCTTCTTTTGGGAGATGTCTATACAGATTATTAACACATTCCTGTCACTCTTTCTATACCAGAAACCTCTGTTAGCCACATTTAGCTTTTCAGTCTTTGGGCAATTGGGTTCTTTGCTTTCTATCTCCACACTCCCCCAAATCATCACCCGTGGGGTGACTAATGTTTTACCCAGGTAGATGTCTCCAAGTGTATTGAGACTATCAAAACCAACCATACCACTGAAATCAGTATAGACTGGACCCATCTTTATGCCTTCAAGACCTTCTGGTTTTTAATCAGCCTGATGGAGGAGGTACAGGTGTGGGAAGTGCACCTCTGGATGCTGAGAGTCCTCAGTTTCTGCAACAGTGAATGCCAGACAGAGCTATCAAACTGCAGGGTGTTCTCAGTTGATTTTATCTACTCTTGGCCACTGAGGGTGGGGTTCTCTCCTGTGCACTTCCCAGTCTGAGAAAAGCCTCCTGCCATCTACCTCCTGCCTTCATCTATTCAGGGTCCATCCCTTTTGCTCTCCACAGCTGCCTCTCTGAGCCTTTCCTCACCCAGTGACTGTGGCAGCAAAACTGAGATTCCATGATGTACAGTTGTCCTCTGATCAGATCCCGGAGAAGCTCAGTTTTTAACAACAGTTTATCTCTCAAGATAGCATCCACCACACCCTGATTCTTACAATGTTACAAAGTGGGACTTAATTCTACTAACTGGCACATGTCCCAGAGAAATCATTGTCTTTCAAAACCAGTGACAGAGTTTGAGGATGTGGTGGCTATGGGCCTTTCCTGAGACTGTTCATCTTCCATCTGGCTTCTCTTCTGTCTCCCCAGGCCAGGGAACTGTGGCCCAAGGCTACATTACGGTTACTGATCTGCATCCCATTTTGTGTTATTGTTGTTGTTTTTCTGCCTTTTCTAGGTACACTTGCACTTCCTTTGTGGATTTCCAAGGCCCACCCTAGGTTCCTCTCTTCAGAATAGAGACTTTTTTTTTTTTTTTTTTATTCTGATTCTGCTTCACCAGCCAGCCACCTTATCTGGAAGTCTCCTACCTCATTTACTTCTGACACTGATGAATTATGTTCAGTGTCTGTTCCTCTCTGTCTCACTCTGCCTCTCTGTCTCTCTCAGTCTAAAGTATAGACCTGTCGATTTTATTGATGTTTTTTCAAAGATAAAAATCAAAGCTTACTTCTCAATAAAGACAGCTCGTTTTCTCTTCCACAGGTTTTGTTCTCTGTGAATATTCTCTTCCTTCTATTTGAATTGGATCTACTTCATTCTTCTCTTTTCTGGTTTTGTAAAGTCTTAAGTCATTGACAGCATTTTTTAAGCCCTAAATTTTTCCTCAGTGTTTTAGCTGCCTCTCAAAATTTTAACTTATGGAATTTTTTACTAGCACTTTTTTCAAAATATTGTCTGCTACCTTATGATTCTTCATTGACCCTGGATTACATATTGTTTGGTTTCCACATATTTCAGGATTTCCTACACACCATATTTTTTTTATTGATTTCCAATTCAATGCTGTTGTTTACTATTACCTAATCTTTTAAGAATTATTGGGATGTGTTTTATGTCTAAACATACGTAGAATTTTTGTCTACATACAAGGAATAAGCATTCATAACTGTTGAACACAATATTTCTATAAATAATAATTAGTTCTGTGTGGTTGATATTGCTGCTGGATTCTTTTTATTGATATTCCACCAAAGCTTTGGGTCTAAATACAGTAATTGCTGGGAGCAACACACTAAAATCTTTCATTATCTTAGGACTTTCTATTTTTCTCTTTAATTATATTAAACTTTCTTTTCCTTTATTAGCACTGCTGTTAAGCCCATGAGCAGTTATAATTTAGATATCTACCTTGTGAGTTGTGGCCTTATCATTATGGATTATACTGCTTCATTTCTTGATAATATCCCTTATCTTCAGACCCACCTTATTTATATTAACATGGCCATTTTATCCTTCTTGATTTATTTCTAGCATTGTATATTTTCAAATCTGTCTAACTTTGCCTTTATGTCTAAAGTCTATCTTTTGTAAGTATCACTAAAAATATTATGTAAGTATCTTATGACTGCCTAACAAGTATAGCAGCCTAAAACATTCATTTGTGGGCTCAGAGTTCACTCTCAGCTCCTAGAGGCCTTCTTCATTCTTAACCACATGACCCCTTTCTTTACAAGGCTCAGAATGGAGAATTGTCTTCATGTCAAATTCACCACACTTTGAATCTTCTACAGGAAAGACTTGGCTACTTTTAGAGGATCACATGATTAGGTGAGACTCACTGACAGTAATCTCTCTTTCTTAAAGTCAACTGTGCCAACTAAAACCACTTAATCAAGGTCATATCCATCCTGGTACTCAGAGAGATAGGTGGGAACCTTAGTAACTGTCTTAGCATTCTGCCTATCACATGCTTTGTTATCCTCTCTGTCTCCATGTTTTAATAAAAATAGTGAGACCATTAGTATTTAATGCAATTACTAATGCAGTTAGATTAGGCCTGCCATTTTGTTTTCTGCCTGCTATTCAACCCCATGTTTCCTGTACTTCTTTTCCAGCTTGTCTGTTTCCTCTTGGGTTATTATTTTTGAATATTCTAATTCAAATGGCCTTTAAGATACATCTTATACAGTTTTTAAAAAATTATTTATCTATGGATGTATAAGCAGTCTTTCACCTCAATACAGTTAGTATTGCACCATTTAATAAAATAGTTTTTAAAAGCTTGCAACAATACAGATCCTTCTTCCTATGTACTAGACATTCATTTTGTTACTCATTCTGTGTATTATTACATCTATGTACATTGAAAATAAAACAAGGCCATGTTAGAATTTTTATTTTAAACAGATGTTTATATACTTGCATGTCTTAGTTAGGGCTTCTATTGCTGTGAAGAGACGCTATGATCACAGCAACTTTAATAAAGGACAACATTTCATTGAGTAGCTCACAGTTTACAGGTTCAGTTCATTATCATCATAGTGGAGCTTGGCAGCATGCAGGCAGATGTGGTGCTGGAGAGATAGCTGAGTTCTACATTTTGTGCAGGAAGTAGGAAGTGGTCTGTCTCACTGAGCATGGCTTGAGCATCTATGAGACCTCAAATCCCACCTCCACAGTGACATGCTGTCTCCAACAAGACCAAGCTTCCTCCAACAAGGCCACGTCTCCTTAGTGTCACTCCCCTTGGGGGACATTTTCTTTCAAACCACAATGTATTTAGGGGTGTGTGTGTGTGTGTGTGTGTGTGTGTGTGTGTGTGTGTGTGTGATGAAGGTGGAGGGAGCTAGAGAGTCTTTATAATTTAGTCTGGCCTTTATTTCTCTCGGTAGCTGAGGATGACCTTGAACTCCTGATCTTTCCGCTTCCACCTGTTAAAGTGCTAGGATTACAGGTGTAAGCATCCATTCTTGGTTTATGCAGTGCTGAGGAATAAGTCTAGGACTCTTTACTTTCTAGACAAGTGCTCTACCAACCGAGTTACATCCCCTCACTGCCAGCCTCATGTATGTAGAAACGTATTTTAGGTATATCTGGATATTTTTCTCATTTTTGTGTCTTTTTCTTTATTTCTGAAAATAGAGGTCTCCCTTCACCTCAACAATTCTGTTGGTGATTTGTGCACAGTCAGTCTGATGGCAGGAAATACATAAAAGTTTTTCTCTATTTGAAAAACATGCTTATTTTGCCTTCATTCTTGAGGAATGTTTTGACTGGATATAGAATTTGAGGCTCATAGGTCCCTCTCCAACTTTGAATCTGTTTCTTATAATGTTTTGATGTTGTTGCATTTTTATTGAAAAGTTAGTCAACACTGAAGATATTGCTCCTCTTTGGACATAATACATTATTTCCTTTATATGGTTTCAGGATTTTTTTTTCTTTGTCTTTGTTGTCCAAAGTTTGATGCAGATGATTTGTGCTTATTGTGTTTTAATTGTTTCATCCTACCTGTGGTTCATCAAGTTTTCCTGAGTCTATAAATCCATGGCTTTCACTAAATTTTAGCAAATTCTTGACTATTATATGGCCCCATTTTTCCGTCAGGCCTTAATTAGATCCCCAATTATATAATGTGTTTCCTGAAGCTTTAAAGCCATGCTTATTTGTTTTTATAGGATTTTCTCTCTTTGTTCTTATAACCAGAAAAATCTGTTGATATTACTTCAAAATTTACCAATTCTTTCTTTTATTAGAACACAAAATGCCTATAACCCACCCTCTTTTAAAAGCTTCCAAATATGGGAAATTGGTCCCATGCTGACCATTATTTCAGCATTTTATGGTTATACACAATCTCCCCAACTTTAAATAGTAGTCAGGACCCTTTGTAGTAGTCCTTCTAGTTTTCCTGGAGTTTGTAGTTATTGCTGGTGGAAGACCTGGTCTCAAGGCATTGTGCCACCATTTCAGAAGCAGAACTTCCTCGAAACTGGTAAAAAGAAAAAAACCAACAACAGTGGACATGGTCACACCAGACCTGGAGGTAATACTAATACTCTTGGGAGGTGGAGTCTGGTGGACCCCTGGGGCTTACTGGCTAGTTGGCCTAGCCTACTCAGTGTGTTCTAGGTTAGTCAAACAGACTGTCTCAAAATGGTGGATGTCTACTAAGCTAATTTCTGAGGCTGCCCTCTGACCTCCACAATACACACACACACACACACACACACACACACACACACACACACAAATAAATTTGAAAACAAACAAACAAATAGAAATTGGTGTTTTTACCCTATATCAAAGGGTTACCTATTCCTGCCCTGTAGCCATCCATGCCTCTTGGGTTCCTGGCAGGTTTGCCAATCTAAACCCCAGCTAGTAGCTCTCAAGAAAATCTTCCCTGTTTGTTGGTATGCATCTGTTCAATTACATGGTAACCTCCATATTTAATTTTTTTCAATAAGAGATCTCTATGGCCTAGACAAGTATCTAGAGGAAAGTATCTTGTGAAGAATGAGAATGAATGAGGCTTATGAAATCTCTGCTAGATTTGCTGATTCACTTCTCAATGCAGTTACTTCTGTGAGAATCCAACAGCAGCCAAAGCTGTGAATACTCTAGAACAGTGTGGATAACAGCACCACAGTGCTGATAAACTTTAGAGCTAAAAAATAAAATAAAATGCTAATCTTTGTTAAATATGTTACTTAACAATAACTAATAAAATTTAGAAAAAGAAACTGTCTTAGTTAGGGTTTCTATTGCTGTGAAGAGACACCATGACCACGGCTGCTCTTATAAAGGAAAACATTTAATTGTGGTGGCTGGCTGACAGTTCTAGAGGTTTAGTCCCTTATCATCACGGGGCAGAGCATGGTGGTGTGTAGGCAGACATGGCTACATCTTGATCAGAAGGCAAAAGGAAATTGACTGAAACACTGTGTGCTATCTCAAGCAAAAGAGACCTCAAAGCCTGCCCCAACAGTGACACACTTCCTCCAACAAGGCCACACCTACTCTAACAAAGCCACACCTCCTAATAGCGCCTCCCTGTATGAGCTTATGGGGGCAAATTACATTCAAACTACCACAGAAACTAACAGGTAGGAGAACTTCTGTGGAGACCTTTGAAAAATGTGAAAGGATCAAGAGGCGAAGAACACTATTCTTATGTATAATTTGAATTTGCCACATACCTTTCTCTGCTTTTTAAAAATTTTTTGAGACAGGGTTTCTTGGCTGTCCCAGAACTAGCCCTGTAGACCAGGCTGGCCTCAAACTCACAGAGATATACCTCCCTCCGCCTCCCAAGTGCTGGCATTAAAGGCGTGCGCCACCACTGCCAGGCCTCCATTTTTATATAGATAGAAATCTAGTTTTACCTAAGTGGGGCAGGAGAAGGGGAGAATGAGAGGTGTGTAGGAAACCAGAGGCTCAGCGTCAGAGAGAGACTCAGAGAAATGAACGTCCCTGCCTGCTATCCCAGGGAAGGAAGCAATGGGACAAGAGCAGGTCTGGTAGACATGCACGGCTCTTACTCTCTAGGACATCCTTCAATGACGTCACCTGGCTTAAAGCCTGACAAGATGGCTTAGGGAGTGGAGTCATCTGCCACCAAGGTTGCTAACCTATGTTTGATTCCCAGAAGTCACATTGTGAATGAGCAAAGCAGCTCCTACAAGTTGTCCTCTACCTCCACATAGAAGCTAGAGAATGCACATATGCAAGAATACCTACACATAAAATAAATAAATAGGATACAATTAAAGTTTTTAAGATTTCCGGATTTTAAAACTCATGAGTGGAACACTCTGAGGATTCAAGAGAAGATGAAGTAACTCCAAGAAAGAAGCTTTCGAGACCCGAGTCAGACACAAGAAAAGGAGGCTGCAGTGTTGAAGAACAGGGGAAACATGGCCCCTACCTCACGGGGCAAAAATATGCATTCCTGTACTAGTGCTTCCTTTACTTGATCTCTTTCTTCCTATTGTACATATAAACTGGACGTTAAAGAGTCATGTAGGGTGATCTTAATATGTTCTTCATATCAAAGGTCTGTAATCTCCTCTGACCCCCTTCCCTCCCATCTCCCTCTCTCCATCACACAGTTATAATAAACATAGACACTCTCTGCACTCTGAAGACTGTCCACACTCTGGGGCAGGTGAAATAAAGGTCAATAACTGGGAAAACCTGCATCTAGCTTCGTGGTCTCCATCAAGGAACACAAAAAGGAAATAGCAGATTGTCCTAGTTACTTTCTGTTACTGGGAAGAGACATCATGGCCAAGGCATCTTATAAAAGGAAACATTTAACTGGGGCTTGTTTACAGTTTCAGAAGGCAAGAGTCCATAGCAGGCAGGCATGGTGCTGGAGTAGTAGGTAAGAGCTTACATCTGATCCACAAGCAAGAAGCAGAGAAAGAGGTAACTGGGAATACTGTGGACTTTTCAAATCACATACCACCAGTGACATGCCTCCTCCAACAAAGTCTATGCCTCCTAATCCCAAACAGTTCCATCAAACATGAGCATGTGGGGGCCATTCTCACTCGAGCCACCACACAACCCACATTGATGATGTGATCTTTTTTTTCACTTTGTAGGTATTCTTCAGCTTCTATAAGAAGAATGTGGATTATGAAACATTCAAAGCCTTTAATGATGCATGCCTTGTCTATGATGGCCGTCTTGTGATTGACACCACCTTCCACACCAATGACATAGCCATCAGAGCTGCTGGCTCCCTCACTAAATTCTCCAACCGATATTACTCAAATGATTGGACTCACAGCAATTTCAGTTCCAAAGAAATTGGGTTTCAGCTGGCAGCAGCTATGCTCAGTCTCTTTGACCCAACCCTTGAACCTGTGACAGAACCTCCAGCTGACCTTGATCGGCTCATCCCCATGTACAAGGGAGCCAAGATCCAAGGTACGTGGAAGCCCCCCCCCCTATTTTTTTGATGAGGCCAGTGTTCAGAGCAGCCAGTCACGTGTCTCTTAAATATAGCTCCTTGGTCTTTAGTAGGTGTCCTGGAGGGAGAGTAGGAGCCTGTCTTATTTCTTCAGCACTCATTGTAAACTGGCAATATCATTATTGAGGTCCTTTGCATACTGGGCATTTATTATGGGCTCCCTTCCTAACATCAGTCCCTAATTTATAAACTGGAAAATACCAGTAGTAACTTGTCTAGAGTTTTCAGGGCTAGTGAGTAGTGGTTTGCCCTGACTTCTTACTGTAACACAATAAATAAAAGACTTCATGTAGACAGAACTTTCTGTCCTGCAGCCATTTAGTCCCAAATAAACACCCAGAGGCTTATATTAATTATAAACTGTTTAGCCTATTGCTCAGGTTTCTTATTAACAAACTGTTACAACTTAAATTAACCCATAATTCTTATCTATGTTTAGTCACATGGCTCGGTACCTTTTCTCAGTAAGGCATTCTCATCTTGCTTCCCTTGTGTCTGGCTGATGACTTTCTCTTCCCAGAATTCTCCTAGTCTGGTAGCCCTGCCTATACTTCCTGCCTGGCTACTGGCCAAACAGTAATTTATTAAACCAATGCAAGTGACAAATCTTTACAGTGTACAAGAGTATTATCCCACATTATTTCCCCTCTTTTTTCTTTTCAAAACAAGAACCCTGAATCTAATCTCCTTTGTTTAGTTTTTTTTTCCTGACCGTTATCCATAACAATCCATAACCAACACACTAAACGAAGACAAACATCCATAATCCATTTTTTGGGAATGTGGGCATAGTTTTCTAGGCTACTTCCTGCTGATTTGGGTTGCTGGTAATCTTATGGAACCCAAAGAAAATTTAGGATTATGGTCAAGTCCTGACTGGAGTATTCTGTGAGGCTGGATCATCTTAGCCAGCAACCTTGAACCTGTTCTGAATGCAGAACTCAGAAGAAATTGCAACAGAGGTGCTCTGAATCATTGGATCATCTGGGCCATCTGTTCCCATTGGAGATTTTTTTTCAGGGGGTCTTCTCAATCAAACCTTATTTTTCTTAACCAAGAATGAATCCACAGCCCCTCATTTCCTTTGGAAACAAAAGCAAAATCTCTTCTCCAAAGTAACATATCTTTTGACTTAGATTTTGAAGTCAAACCCTTTTCAAAATATACAGGTTGGATTAATCCAGCAGCATTTATAATCAGATGCGTTTTAGCAACTGTTGTTCCTTCCTCAGCAGTCAAACAATTCAAAGACAACACAATAACATACAGTATCCAAACTCTCTGTGTATTTTCCATCTTTTTTTTTACTCTATTTCTTTTATTTTAACTTTTAATTTTTTGGTTTTTTGAGACAGGGTTTCTCTGTGTATCTTTAGTTGTCCTTGAACTCACTCTGTAAACCAGGCTAACCTTGAACTCACAGAGATCTATCTGCCTTTGTCTCCTGAGTCCTGGCATTAAAGGTGTGTACCACCACTACCTGATCTCTATAGCTTGAGGCTCACTTTGCTTTCTAAATCCTCATTTGAGCTTTAATAAATCATAAGTAATATACCACCACAATTTCCTTTTTTTGTCTAATACAAAAAGAAGGCTACAACTAGCACAAGAAAAACCATATACAATAAGTATGTACAATATATACAGGTAGTAAGTTGGTCAACAATGTCTAGTCCATTTACATTTGGCAAATTCAGAGAAAATATGTAGTCCATTTGCTTTTGACAAATTCAGAGAAAGCACTTCATTATCCCTATCTTGGTGAGTCCAAAGTCTTGTACCTAATTTACTTTCCATTCTAATTTGTCCCTAGCCTCCTCTCTTTAAACATTTAACTATTTTTTTAATTTTCTGTGTGTGGCTGTGCTGCCTTCAGGAATGCTGTGCATCCTATGTGTGCAGTGCCTGTGGGAGTCCCAGAGAGGGCATGGAATACCATGGAATTGGAGTTACAGGCAATTGTTAATCACCATATGGGTGCTAGCAACCAAACCCCAGTCCTCTGCAAACTTAGCAAGCGCTCCTTTCC
The DNA here is from genome assembly GCF_003668045.3 of Cricetulus griseus. Taxonomy (NCBI): domain Eukaryota; kingdom Metazoa; phylum Chordata; class Mammalia; order Rodentia; family Cricetidae; genus Cricetulus; species Cricetulus griseus. The sequence continues at coordinate 32,863,284 of NC_048599.1, read as the reverse complement.
ATGAACCACCTCTCCAGCCTCTGTAACTTGCTCTCTTTATGGATAGGCTCAGCCATTTACAGCTGTGAAATAGCCCATTTCACTCCCTAAGTCTTGTTGACCCCCTAAGAAGATGATTTCATGTAAGGAAGGTTTTTCGCATTTATTTTATACTTAACTTATTCCTGCACCTCATGCTTTTGTTTCTCCATTTTCTCCCGCAGTATCTTCCTCTTCTGTACAACCTTCTCTTTCTGCTTAGAAACAATTTGTTCCTTTTCAATGGCGATCATCTCCATATGGCAGGGGGAGCTCACATATAGGTTAATGCAACCATGAGCTCTACAAGTTCAAAGGCATGTCTTAGGCTTGATATGTTCTTGTTGACTTGGATATGGTCAATGACTAGAGAATCTACATCTAAGTTCAGCATTACTCTCTGCAGCTTTAAGCATGTGCAGAAGGAATCCAGCTCCCTTTGGGGCCTTCAACCTTGTCTTTAGCCCTAGTATCTGGTTTGGGCACATGTAGTTGGTGTTTTTTACTCTTTGGCTCTTTTAAGGGTCCACCATCCAGCTCCTAAATAAACAATACGGAGTTTGATTCTTTCTTCTGAATGCCTGGCCTTAGCTTGGCTTATTTCTTGTCAGCTTTTCTTAACTAAATTATCCCATCTCCCTTTTGCCTCTGGGTTTTTACCTTTCTCAATTTCTGTCTATCTTTTCTTTCCTTCTTAGTCTGTGTCTGACTGGGTAGCTGGTCCCTCCTTTTCTCACTACTTGATGTTCTTCTCCCAGATTTCTCCTCCTATGTCTTCTCTCTGCATGCCAGCCAGCCCTGCTTATCCTTTTTCCTGTCTTGCTACCTGGCCATTCGGCTTTCTATTAGACAAATGAGGTGTTTTAGACTGGCAAAGTAACACAACTTCACAAAGTTAAACAAATTCAACATAAAAGAATGCAACACATCTTTGCATCATTAAAGGAATGTTTCATAGCACCAACAAATGTAACACGTCTTATAACAGTATTCCACAACAGGTACATCTACCGACTCTACCATTATACTGCCAGGTTGGAGCACATTGCTCCTTCAAGATGACATCCTTCAGATGGTGGCTTTTAGAATTTGCATACCTTTGGTGGCCCAGGTAGTTTCATGGGTAATCCAAAGTGAGCATGAGGACATGATGAACCTCTTGATACACTCGATTTTATAGGGTTTTCTGAGTCAAGAGAGGGGTGAACCATTTTCATAGGTCACCACAGGCTGCCCATGGAAGATGAAGACAGGTTGTTGGTTTTTTATGTTGAAAGAAAAAGACAAAGAGAGAAAAGCTGTTCTACAACTGTGTTTTAAAATGTTTATGGAGCTTCCCACCAGAAAAACACACATATTTACAGAATTTGATGTTTAGTTCTGGAGGTTCACAGATTAAAGCATGCATGCATAAGGCCTGAAGGTGTTTATGAAACCTGATCTAGTAAATGGAACACCAAGCCAAGAATACCAAAGCCCACATTCCACCACTGCCTTCCTCTTTCTAAGGAGATGTTTTAGGGAGGTTCTGCTCCTCTCCTCTGGGTAGGACCTTAGGGAGTGACCTCAGGCAAGTAAGAGAATGGAGGGACCTCAAAGACTAGAGCTTAGTCAGGTTCAAGATTATCTCCAAAATATTAAGGACTTTATAATAATTATTTTCTAAGGTGTTAAGCAAGGAACTTTGCTAATTTTCCATATAAAATATTTTTTTAGCAATTTGGTTATTTGGAAGAGTATGGGAAATGGGAATGCTATGACAGCATTCTGGAGCTCTTGGTCTTGTAAGGTGGTGGTGGTTTAGTGATATAGAAATGAATACCTGGCCAGACAGAAACCTCCATCTACAGGTTAGAGTTCAGGGAGGTGTGAGAAATCAATGGGGTGCATCTTTGCACATCTTTCATAGATGGCTACATTATATGGTAAACTAGTTCCATCATATTGATTTGACTAAATTAAGTTCAGCCACCCCAGGGTCTTCCTTCCTACATGGCCACACTTTAGCTGGAGTTTCATAAACAGACGCATTGGCATCATCTCTGTTCTTTGATGAAATGTAAACCAATAGTTCATTTCTGATGTGGACACCTACCATTCCCTCTAGGTGGCATTCTTCCTGGGTCTTATTATTATCTGCATATTGCCAAACCTGGCATCTCGAGTCCCTTGGATGTTCAAAGGTCACAGCCTGATTTTGTAAGTATTGCTCAGTCATGAGTTTTACTTTACTTCTGGTCATAATATTTAGTTTTATGGGGAGGTAAAATTTTTGACTCAAAGTCATTGGTTCATCATACTCTCATTGTGCATGTCAACATTTAAAATGGTCCCTAGAGTCTCACCCCATCATGTGGTCCACTCCCAAGGGGAGCAGACAGAGCTGAACTGGTGGACCCTGCAGGATGCTGTGGAGATGATAGTGATTGGTTTCCAACATCAAAAACAATACTATAACTTCCACCTTGTCCCTTTGCAGATAACCGAGTGAGATAGTGAAAGGTTTCCCAGGCAGCCCTTTGGTGAGGTCTTTAAGGTAAATAACTGATGCCAACACCAGCCGTAGTAGGCCTTCTAATACCATTCAAACCTTCAGATGACTGTAGCTCCAGCCAAGATCTTGACTGAAAGCCTGTGAGATCTTGAGTTCCCAGCTGAGACACCCCCAATCTCTAACTCCCAAAGATCACGAGATAATCAAGTTTAGTGTTGCTTTGATATATGTTTTCTTTGATAGACTTGTAAAAAGTAGTTCTAATTTTATAACAAATTCAAGAACAAGTTACAGTGATCTCCTGAATACTCCTTATTCCTCATCCCTCATGGCATATTCCCACGCCCCAACTATCTACATTTCCCACCAAAGTGGCCTGATCTGATGGTCAGAACTGGTGGCCTCCATCAGCGCATAGTTATCAGCAGATCCCACAGCTTTCATTAGTATCCACTCTGGTTGCCGTAGATTCTAGAGGCTCTTAACAGTGCATTCACCCACCATCACAGTGCCATACAGAAGCCTACTAAAACCCACTCTATGATCTTCTTTATTGTCTCCAAAGTTGTAACATGTGTTACTTACTCTTCCTATTACTATGACCAAACACCTGAAAGTAAATGGCTTATGGAAGGAAGGGTTTATTTGTGTCCACAGTTTGAGGACACAGTCCTCAGGACAGGGAAGGCAGGAACTTGAGGCAGTAGTCACATTGCATGCACAGTGAGAAAGCAGAGAGGAGGAGATGCTCATGCTCGACTGGCTTCCTCCTTTGTGTACAGTACAGGGCCCCAGACCACAGAATGCTGTCCCGCACACGTGTTTAGGGTGGGTCTTCCGACCTCAGCTAACCTAATGTAGAAGCTCCCTCCCAGACATGCCCAGAGCTTTGTTTCTGTGCTGATTCTAAACCCCAGCAAACTGACAAGCAGGGTTAACCACTACATCACATAACTGGGACCACAGTATGTGGCCTTTCAGACTGGCTTATTTTAGCTAGTAGTATATACTTAAGTTCCTTCCATGCCTTTCCATGCTGTACAGCCCATTCCTTTAAGTGCCGAGTGTATTCCATTGTCTAGTTGAACCACAATTTATTTATCAATTTACCTACTGAAGATTAATTAGCAAGCCATCATTGTTAGGTTCTGATATACCATCAGGCTATGGACATCTGCCTTTGTGACACTGGAGCAAGCAGATTCTTTGGATCATGAATAGCAACTGTTTTCCTCCCCTCCATGAATTACACAGAAAGGCTACCCCGGAGCTGTGGGTGGGACTTCTCATCAGCTGATCAATTGGAGAGTTCCTCAAGGAAGCTCTTCTGACAGATGGTCCCAGACTGGATTCTATCAAATGATGACTCACTTTCTTGTGTGTCACACTTGATTTTCCCTCAGTGGGGCAAAGCCTCCTTTCCCATCATCATCTGTATGTTTTTGAGAGTTATTGACTTGACCAACTTAACATAAGGATATTTCTCAGATTTTTCTCAGAGGGAGGGCTAGCCATGAGGAGAGTTCTGGTCAGCTGGGTGTAAGTTGAATATACTAGAAAAACCCCACTAGAAAGGGAGGATTCAAAGTGTCACTAGCCATTGGTCCCTAGCCCCTCCCCATTCAGGAACCCCGGTCCCAGTGCTTCCATTTGCTTCTCCTGGGCTTTCCACTTGTCTTCATTCCTAGAGTTGTTATTGACCATTTGTACAGAGCAAATTATTACCGTTCATTTATACTGCTTGGAGTAAAACAGGTGACCAGTTAATGATGTGAATTCTTGTAAATCCTGCTTCTATATAATAATGAAACTTCCTTCTTCTAGGGGAAAGACAGATACTGTGTTTTCTTCTTTTTTCTCATTATCTTTGGCCTCTCCTACTTGGGGGGGGGTCTATTTGTTGTTTGTAGATGATGTCTTACTATCTAGCTTAAGGGTTGGCCTCAAACTTCAATCTCCTCCCTCAGTGCAGTCAGGTACCATCTCACCCAGTCTCTACATTGTCTCAGGTGTCTGGTATGCAAGGATGCAAGGTGCTCAGAGGCAGCCTTTTTTTTTTTTTTTTTTTTTTCACCAGAAACAGGATGCACCTAATCCATACAAAAGCTGGGAAATGTTGGGCTTGATTCGAGTGTCTTCATGTGTCTACCTCTGCTCTGTGCTCTGCACATCGAGTTAGAAGAGACAGAGGGCTTTTAGATAATGAGAATTCTAATAACAGTGTGACTTAGATTCTTTGGCTGGTGCTATTCTTTCGCTGGTACTTGAACAGGACCCCTGGCTTTAATTAACCATTTGCCAGGTGGGCTTCCTTTTTAATTAGTGCAGTAGATCCAAGCAGATTTTTTCTATTTTATTTTCTAAGAATATATATATTCATATATATATATGATCCATGGCAATCTTTTGGAGTGGGAATTAATTTATGCCAAATTGTTGCCAAAATGGTTAGGCAGTCACCTAAATATAGGCAGCTGATCTAGAGTATAGCCCACTGAACAGTATTTCCCCCAGGGAAACTGAATTATTAATCTTACAACAGATATGGTCCAGACCTATCTTAGACTTTCTTCATTGTCTGTGAGTGGAGTAGTGAAGTTAGAAGCCACTTCAGTAATCCATGAGCTTATCATATAATATAACCCAGAAAAAAAAAAAAGACCAGAGATGACTCCAGAATGAGCTGATTTGCAGGTCTGGCCACATGCTTGGTTGGCTTGTATGCCACAAAGTAAAGAAATTTGTCACAACAAATTCTGCCTTGGATACTATTAAATTTTAAATCATGTGTTTGTCATGAGAGCTGGGGACTTGGTTTCTCTAACACTGAGGCTGATTAATCCCATGACTTCCATTTGGTGTGAATTCCAGATCAATTTTCTAACCTTCGTAATCAGAAAAAAAAAAAAAAAATCAGGGCAGCAAGTATCATTGGGAATGGCCAGTACTAAAGGGTAATCTGTGGCCAAGACGCCAGTTTGCATGTGAATTCCTTTTAATATTGATGTGCACTATTTCAGTGCACTCCAAGTTTCCAGACTGTTCCACCCAACTCTTAGCCATGCCGAGACAATGCCAAAGCTCATTAAAACTGACACAACTCGCCTTCCATAGCTAAGATTTGTCACAAGCAAGACCTCCCTGTTACTTTCTCTAGAGTGGCTGTTGGCTGAATAGCCTTTTCAAGTCCTTGTCACTGTGTAGCAGGTGTGCTTAGCTTTGTGTGACACCTCAGAGATTCAGTTATTAAAAAAATAAAAGAAAACATGTCATTGGAAGCAATCTGAAGGCTACCATCCTCATGCAACAGGTTGTCATTGGATGGTGTGTCCTGCTCAGACTCTGGCTGAGTCCCTGGCCAGCAAGCCACCAGGTTTCTTTGGCAATTAGTCACATCCCCACTGCTGTAGTAACTAATGGTGCCCCCAGCCTTGAAGTGCCCAGCCCAGGGTGTAGAGCCCAGAGCACAAAGGAGACCTTGATAACTGAATGTGGGGCAGGTAATGAAGCTCCTTGCAAAGCTACCTTCTCATTGCCCATCTGGGTAGCTCACAAACTTAGTCTCCTAGGTGTCCAGGTCCCCTTTCCTCAGTCACTCAGCATAAAGAGACATTAAGGAGAAGGAGGCAGCAGCTCAGGCCCTGTGGGATTACTGTCCCTGCTCTCCAGTGAGCCCCAGAGGAAAGCTCGCAGCCAACATTACACTAGAGCTCCTGTGGGGGAGGGGGGAGTGCTGTCTGGGACACCCAAGCAGCTTTACTGAGAATATTTCTAGCATTGCTTCTACTGAGTAGTGACCTCTCTCTCAACACTCACTCGCTTGTGGTTTTCCAGCTCCCTCCTGAAATTGTCCCTTTCTGCCAAGAGGTCAGGAGGCTAACTCTAAAACTGCTGCTGATAAACTCGGATGGCCTACATTTTATCTGGGAAAGGCACATAGCGGAGGTCACTGCATACCCAAGTGTACTCTAGCTCTAAAATAGTGCTTAATATTCCAAGCTGTCCAAGTGAAGTTGATGTCACATGCCCACACCCAAGGCAGAGGGATTGACAGTCGAGACTCAAGGCAGTGCACCTGAATGACAAACTCCTAGGAGCAGGTGAGGCTAGAGAAATATGGCGGTGAGTGTAAAGGGTGACTGAGCAGAGGTGCCCTGTGGCATAGGCTCACACTGGCTCTTTCTGAAGTCTTTATCTCATTCCAGTAAAAAATGCTGGGCCTGTTGGCACTTGCTTATTATAATATGAAAGCCAGAGGCCAAGACAGGAGAGTCCCAGAGGGATTGCTGGCCATGCAGCCTAGCCCTGTCTGAAAGCTCCAGGCCAAGGAGAGACCCTATCTTGAAAAACAACATACGTGGCTCCTGAAGAATATGCCTCCACATGCACCTGCACACACACACACACACACACACACACACACACACACACACACACACTCACACACACACACCTTTCAATTTTAATGATGGTACCAAAAATGTGGAATACGTCTGCTCCTTCTTGTGACACCTTTTTGAAATAGAATGCATGCTGAGGGTTACTTTATTGCCATGAATATATTCACACTGGACCACCAGTCTCCTCTTTGAAGCCTCATTGCCCAATTTCTTTCTAATGCTGAACCTGCTGTCATCCCCGTGCCCTAAAAACCCAGTCAGCCGGGCGTTGGTGGTGCACTCCTTTAATCCCAGCACTCAGGAGGCAGAGGCAGGCAGATCTCTGTGAGTTCGAGGCCAGCCTGGTCTCCAGAGCGAGTGCCAGGATAGGCTCCAAAGCTACACAGAGAAACCCTGTCTTGAAAAACCAAACCCCCCCAAAAAAGAAGGAAACAAACAAACAAACAACAAAAAACCCAGTCTGTCATTGTCTTGGTGCTGGCCTAGAGTCTTGTCTCCAGATGTGTCTCCTGGTATTGGCTCTGTCCTCCCTAGGACTGTGCCATGTGACCCTGAAGGGACCAGCCCCTCATTTCGGCAGCCATGACAGTAACACATGCTCGCTATGACCTTGCCTTAGTCACTAGAGGTTAGGTGCCTGCCTCCTGGCAAGGAACCAATCAGAAGTTAGCTGGTGGTGCTATGCTTTACAACTCTGGGTGTACTTTACGGACAAGCGCACAGCAATGACGCACAGAGCATAGCAACCCTGGGAGGGCCTATGGGCCATAACAACCAATTGGCCAATCAACACAGGGCAAGCCCTCCAAGCCTGGAGGCACACCAATCCTGAGCCTGTGCGTACCCCTAGACACTCCCCTTATGCTGCCCTACAAGATCTCTATGCAGCCGGTTCGAGCTGTCTTTGCTAGCCATCCGCCATGGCGGGTGAGTGAAAGACTCAAGCTAACATGGGGTTAGCTCATTAAAAAAAACAATAAAGCCTCATGCAGTTTGCAGCAAGCTCTCAAATCTGCCTGATGATTGGGGTGACTGAGGTCGTGGCCTGGGACCCCGGATTCCTGAGTTTTCCGGGGGTCTAACAACCCCATGATACTTCAGTTTAGCTTTAAATTTAAACCTTGTGGATTAGTTGCTTTTCCTGCTACTGTGATGAAAGTAACTTAAGGGAGAAAGGGTTTATTTGGGGTCAAAGTTCAAAGGTATAATCCATCATGGCAGAGGAGTCATTCTGGCAGGAACCTAGGCAGCTGCTCACACTGTGTTCCCAGCCAGGAAGCAGAGAACACCCAGTGCTCTTATTCAGTTTACCCTCTCCTTTCTGTACATTCTAGGACCTACGCCCGGGGCCTGGGGCTGCCCACTTTAGGGTGGGTATTAGCACCTCACGAAACCTAATCAAGGTGATTCCTCAGGGGATGCCCAGAGGCTAACCTAGTGTAAGTGATCACTCACAGGTGTGATGGGGGCTTGTCTCCTAGGTGGGTTCAGATCCTGGTAAATTGACAGCCACTCTAGCCATCACACCATGTGTCCCTGCTCAGATAAATCCCTCAGCTGGATCCAGGACTAAGTAAATGTTTGGGATTAAAATGAGTTGAATCTGCTGTGGCTTTCAAAATGCCATGTTCAAGTTTAGAGTGAAAGCTTAACTCTGTGTACTCAAAAAAACGTTATGGGTGTTATAGTGAACTAAATCCAGAGTCTTGGGGCAAAGTTCAGCCTCCACCAAACTGCCCGTTTGTCTACTGAGGCCAACAGGGAATGGAGCCCCAGTGAGGGGTCAGTAGTCATCAGGGCTGAAGTCGAAAAAGTATTCATGACATGGGATTACAGCAGAACCCTTCCTCATCATCTGGTTCATATGGTAGTTTTAATCAGTTTCCAAAAGTCAAAGTCCACCTTGAACAACTTACAAACTGAAAGGTCATCCACAGACTGTATGGGGTGTGTGCTGTGTCCTGAGGAAGGTCATCACAGGCTGTAGGGGGTGTGTGCTGTGTCCTGAGACCTTCTGAAGGGACCAGCTCCCCATTTCGGCAGCCATAACAGCGGGACACGTGCTTTTCTAACCTTGCCTTGGTCACTAAGAGGTCAGATGCCTGCCTCGTGGCAAGGAACCAATCAGAAGTTAGCTGGTGGTGCTATGCTTTACGGCTCTGGGTGTGCTTTACGGACAAGCACACAGCAATGACACACAGAGCATAGCAACCACCCTGGGAGGGCCTATGGGCCATAACAACCAGTTGACCAATCAACACAGGGTAAACCCTCCAAGCCTGGAGGCACAGCAATCCTGGGCCTGTGCATACCCCTAGACACTCCCCTTATGCTGCCCTATCAGATCTGTACGCAGCCACTTTGAACTTGTCTTTGCTAGCCATGCGCCATGGCGGGTGGATCAAAGACCCAAGCTAACATGGGGTTAGCTTGTTAAGCTACAATAAAGCCTCATGCAGTTTGCATCAAGCTTTCGACTTTGCCTGGTGATTGGGATGGCTGCAGTCCTGGGCTAAGATCCTGGAAGCCTGAGCTTTCCGAAGGTCTTACACTTCCTCCTAGGAACTGAGTTACCAGAGACCTGACTGTCGTCACCCACCCTCCTTCCCAAGCCTAACCACCAGGTTTTCACCTTTTATTTGTTTAAGTATTCTTTAAAACAACTAGAATTCCTCATGATCACTTTGACCAGGATATTGTTTTAAAAATGGCTCCGTGAAATGTGAAACTTCAAAGACATCATAGAAAAGGAACCCAGTTCCTTTACTGGGTGAGATATTGAGCTATAGAGTTGTTTGTCAGCTAGCAACTAAATTAAAAGCATGAAACAATAATAGCAATTTAAAATGTTCTGAGGAACATTTTGTCATGAAAAATATCATTTCTGATGCATCATTGTTTTCCTTTGTGTTTGGTCAATAGCTGTTATTTGCAACAAGATAGAACTTGTCTATCATCTGTGAAAAATTAAAACATTGCTAAAATAAAGTTCTCAAAGTCGAGGAACATTTTGAATACTGTTTTCCTGATCCATTTCTCATTCTCAACCAGGGTTCAGAAGTAATGACAGGGAATGTGAGAGACGGCACATACTTCCGGCTGTACATTAACAGGTATAAATTGGTGGAGTCCATCACATGCCTTTCAAAGGAGCCTTTCCCAGTCTCCAACTACATCCGCTTGTTTGGGCAGCATGAGCAAGCCCTCAACAACCTGTGTACTCGTTATTATGAAAATCTGATTCCAGATCTCTACAGGTAAGTTGGACATTGCCTTTCACTGTGGATGCATATGGTTACATGTGGTGTTTCATGCCAGAGGGATATGTGTCATGATGCACCAGAGAGTGGAATAGGAATCACTGAGAGAGGCTGAAGCTGCTGACATGGCTTTGTCACAGAATAATGGATATCAGCCATTGGCTGGAGAGCAAAGGTTCACATGAGAAAGTATATGAACTTGGATATGTCCACACTGGGCCTGGATCTGGACCTCAGAGGCAACAATACATGAAGTTGATGTCATGAAAGTATGAGGTGACATGATACTCCAGTCCCTTTCCAAATGGGGCTTCTAAGAGCAGCAGTCTGAACCTAAAAGAAAGGTTGAAGGTCAGGATGTAGAAAACCTGGTCCCATTAGGAATTCTGTAACCACTGGACAGGCTGCTTACTATCCTAGCCTTTTTCCTTCCATCAATTGGATGACTGTTTATCAGGAAGATCAGTAAGAAAGCTTCTGCTCCGGCAATCCACGCTGTAGTCTTTTTCAGCTCTTTTACAAGTTTACACAGTTACAAGGTTACATAGCTCTTTTACACAGTTACACTGATACCTAAACTATACAAAAAAAAAAAAACAAAGAAAGAAAATTACAGACCAATATCCCTTATGAACATAGATGCAAAAATTCTCAATAAAATACTTATAAACTGAATCCAAAAACACATCAAAAAGATCATCCACCATGATCAATTAGGGTTCATCCAAGAGATGCAGAGATGATTCAACATACGTAAACTGAGAAATGTAATCCACCACAGAAATGGACTGGAAGACAAAAACCACATGATTCTTTCATTAAATGCAGAAAAGGCCTCTGACAAAATCCAGCACCCCTTCATGATAAAAGTCCTGAAGAGATTAGGGATACAAGGATCATACTTAAACATAACAAAGGTGATTTACCACAAGGCCACAGCCAACATCAACCTAAATGGAGAGAAATTCAAGGCATTCACACTAAAATTAGTATCAAGATAAGAATGTTCACTCTCTCCATACCTATTTCATATGGTACTTGAAATTTTAGATAGAGCAATAAGGCAACTGAAGGAGATCAAAATTGGAAAAGAAGAAGTCAAATTATCTTTATTTGCAGATGATAAGATTGAATATAGAAATGACCATAAAAAACTCCACCAAGAAAATTCTGCCGCTGATAAACACTTTTAGCAAAGTAGCAGAATATAAAATTAACATGCAAAATCAGTAGCCTTCCAATATACAAATGACAGAGTGAGACAGAAGTCAGGGAAACAATATTTTTCACAGTAGCATATATATATATATATATATATATATATATATATATATATATATATATCCAAGCAAGTGAAAGACTTACAGAATTAAAACTTTATAGCAAGTTTTATTGTAGACATGTCAAGTTCCATGAAAAGAAACCCACTGGACTTGATGGAAAATGCATCAACTCTTAGATCAGTTTGGTGAAAATTGTCATCTTTGATATTGGCCCCAATATCAGAGCACAGTAGTATAAGTCTCAAATTATTCAGATTGCCTTGAGGAAGGCATGCCTTTTTATAGCAGAAAGCCACTTCTGAATGCAGCTGCTACTTAGCTGGACGAGGAGAACTTTTCTTCTCTCTGTAAAACAAGATGGTGTCAGATCCAATACCTAACACAGTCTATAAAACAAGATTTGAGTGTCCTTGATACCCATAGGGTGACTGCCCATATCATAATCCTTCCATCCTAAAAGTTTTAAATTATATAATGTGTCATGCAAGCAAAACAAGGTATGTGAGGCATTCATGCATGCTTGAAATGAAAATACTACTGGAAACCCATGCGTCTACTACATACATTAAGGAATAATTCTTGACCACAAGGCGTTGGAAGCCCCTCTCTGGCCATACCAAGATTATCATTTGGAAGACAGCCACCATTTTGAAGTTAGGGTTAGTCATTTATTTTTGTTTCCTGTGAAACTTTTCGATATAAGAACAAATACAGTCTTTGTCAGAAGTTCTCAACTTTTCTCTTAAAATGAGAAAGTACATAAGCAAATGAACACATCATGGCCTAAGGAAGCATCATATTCCAAAGTAGGCACTGGCTGGATTTGATCCAAAGGTTGTGGTTTACCAACTGTTATTTCATATATGTATGCATTCTGTGTGTGTATCTGTGTGTGTGTATATATATATTTAATACATATATAATCTATATAATGTTTATATATAAATGACTTCCTAAATAATATTAATTTGTTTTGCCTCCTTTTGAGTTGAAGCTATGGTTTGCTACAGAAAGTCAATGTTCTGTTTATTCTGTGTGAGAGAAGTGTCTAAACTCATGGACATAACTGTAGCTCATTTGTTTTCCTGGCGCTGTAGTTTTCTATTGTTTAACTGTGTTGCTATTCATTCATGGATTTTTCCTTCTGGTTGTTGTCTTAAGTTCTTTGTGCTGCTACAAACAATTCTGTGGCCAGTGAGAACATAACTTCATGTATAGAATCTCTCTAAGAGTGTCACAGCCCTGTAAATTCGTAGTCTTGGCAGCCTGTACTTAAACTTTCCCAAAATAGTCATGTCTGTCTACACAACCTTTCATTGAGAGTTCCTGTTTGTCCATCATACATTGGTTATATTCAGACTTCAAAATTAGACCAGTTTGATCATATACAAATGTATCTTCTGGACTTTCTTTATCCTTCTCTGATGACTGATGCAGCTAAGTGCCTTTTTAGTTGTTGATAGTACATTTATGATAGTACTTTGTGACCATATGGGTCCTCCTCTTCTTCTTAAAAATGCCCCAGAGGGCTGATATACTCTGGATGCAAACTTGTGTTGGTCACTTATTTTGAATGTTTCTTTTACTGCTTTGAAACCACTCTTTTCTACATAGGGGCATTTAATATGTATTCATAATTTAATGCAATCTCTTAATACCTTCTTCAAGGATCTCTTCCATATTTTTGTTTTTACTCTTCCAAAAGTTTTATAATAAACCCATCGTGTTCCATGAAAATATCCATAGGATTTGATGGACAGTGCATTAAATCATTGCTTAATTAGGCAAGGATTGACCTTTTTGATACTGATTATAAGGTAAGTATCAATTTACTTAGACCATCTTCCATGGCTTAATAAAATTTTATAATTCTCTTCATAAATGACTTGCCCACTTTTGTCTGACATCATCCCATGGTAATACATATATTTGGTTTTTCAAGACAGGGTTTCTCTGTGTAGCTTTGGAGCCTATCCTGGCACTCCCTCTGGAGACCAGGCTGGCCTCAAACTCACAGAGATCAGCCTGCTCCTCTATTTCCTCTCCTCTACTCCTCTTCTCTTGCTCTTATTGTGGCAGCTCCCTCTCCCCTACCCTCATGCTCCCAATTAGCTCAGGAGTTCATGCCATTTCCCATTCCTGGGATCCATTTATCCCTTAGAGTCCTTCATGTTTCCTAGTTTCTTTGGTGAAGAGGATTATAGGCTGGTAATCCTTTGCTCTATGTCTAAAATTCATATATGAGTGAGTACATACCATGTTTGTCTTTTTATGACTGAGTTACCTCACTCAGGATGGTTTCTTCTAGTTCCATCCATTTGCTTGCGAATTTCAAGATTCCATTGCTTTTTTCTGCTGAGTAGTACTCCATTCTATAAATGTACTACATTTTCTCTATCCATTCTTTAGTTGAGGGGCATCTAGGTTGCTTCCAGGTTCTGGCTATTACAAACAATGCTGCTATGAACATGGTTGAACATATGTCCTTGTTGTATGAACATGTACTATTTGGGTATATACCCAAGAGAGGAATGGCTGGATCTTGAGGTAGACTGATTCCCATTTTTGAGCAACCACCACACTGATTTCCAGAGTGGTCTTACAAGTTCGCACTCCCACCAGCAATGGAGGAGTGTTCCTTTTCCTCCACATCCTCTCCGGCATAGATTGTCATTGGTATTTTTGATTTTAGCCATTCTGATAGGTGTGAGGTGGTATCTCAAGAGTTGTTTTGAGTTGCATTTCTCTGATGGCCAAGGATTTTGAGCACTTTCTTAAGTGTCTTTCAGCCATTTCAGATTCCTCTGTTGAAAATTCTCTATTTAGTTCTGCACCCCACTTTTTAATTTCTTTGTTTGGTATTTTGGTGGCTAGCTTCTTGAGCTCCTTATATATTTTAGAAATCAGCCCTTGTCAGAGGTGGGATCGGTGAAGATCTTTTTCCATTCTGTGGGTGGTTGTTTTGTCTTACTGACTGTGTCCTTTGCCTTGCAGAAGCTTCTCAGTTTCAGGAGGTCCCATTTATTAATTGTAGATCTCAATGTCTGTGCTACGGGCATAATGTTCAGGAAGTGGTCTCCTGTGCCAATTCATTCAAGGGTATCTCCCACTTTCTCTTCTAGAAGATTCAGTGTGGCTGGATTTATGGTGAGATCTTTGCTCCATTTGCACTTAAGTTTTGTGCATGGTGACAGGTATGGATCTATCTGCAATCTTCTGCATGTCCGAATCCAATTATGCCAGCACAATTTGTTGAAGATGCTATCTTTCTTCCATTGTATAGATTTAGCACCTTGGTCAAAAATAAGGTGTTCGTAGGTGCGTGGGTTAATATCAGGGTTTTCAATTCGATTCCATTGGTCTATCTATCTATTTTTGTGCCAATACCAAGCTGTTTAGAACTATGGCTCTATAATAGAGCTTGAAGTCAGGGATAGTGATGCCTCCAGAAGATCCTTTATTGTAAAGAGTTGTTTTGGCTATCCTGGGTTTTTTTTTAATTTTTCCATATAAAGTTGAGTATTGTTCTTTCAATGTCTGTGAAAAACTGTGTTGGGATTTTGATGGGAATTTCATTGAATCTGTAGACTGCTTTTGGCAGGATTGCCATTTTTACTATGTTAATTCTACCTATCCAAGAGCATGGGAGATCTTTCCATTTTCTGGTATCTTCTCTAACTTCTTTCTCAATGGATTTATCATCTGTACATAGTAGGGCTACTGATTTTTTTGAATTAATTTGTATCCTGCTACCTTGCTGAAGGTGTTTAACAGTTATAGGAGTTCCCTGGTAGAGTTTTTCGGGTCACTAATGTAGACTGTCATGTCATCTGGGAATAGTGAAAGTTTGACTTCATCCTTTCCAATTTGTATCCCTTTGATCCCCTTTTCTTGTCTTATTGCTCTAGCTAGAACTTCAAGTACAATATTGAAGAGATATGGAGAGAGTGGACAGCCTTGTCTTGTTCCTGATTTTAGAGGAAACGCTTTGAGTTTCTCTCCATTTAGTTTGATGATGGCTATTGGTTTGATGTATATTGCGTTTATCATGTTTAGATATGTTCCTGTTATTCCTGTTTTCTCCAAGATCTTTATCATGAAGAGATGTTGGATTTTGTCAAAGGCTTTTTCAACGTCTAGTGAGATGATCATGTGGTTTTTCTTTTTCAGTTTGTTTATATGGTGGATTATATTGACGTATTTTCGTATGTTGAACCATCCTTGCATCCCTGGGATGAAGCCTACTTGATCATGGTGGATGATTTTTCTGATATGTTCTTGGATTCAATTCGCCAATATTTTATTGAGTATTTTAGCATCGATGTTCATGAGGGATATTGGTCTGTAGTTTTCTTTTTTAGTCATATCTTTGTGTGGCTTGAGTATCAAAGTGATTGTAGCCTCGAAGAAAGAGTTTGGCAATATCCCATCTGCTTCTATTGTGTGGAACAATTTGAGGAGTACTGGTACTAGCTCTTGTTTGAATTTATGGTAGAATTCTGCAGTGAAGCCATCTGGCCCTGGGCTTTTTTTGGTTGGGAGGCTTTTGATGACTGCTTCTATTTCATTAGGGGTTATAGGTCGATTTAAACTGTTTATCTGATCTTGGTTTAATTTTGGTAAGTGATAACTATCCAGAAAACTGTCCATTTCCTTTAGATTTTCATATTTTGTGGAGTACAGGTTTTCAAAGTATGACATGAAGATTCTCTGGATTTCCTCAGTGTCTGTTGTTATATCCCCCTTTTCATTTCTGATTTTGTTAATTAGCATGCTCTCTCTCTGCCTTTTGGTTAGTTTGGCTAGAGGTTTGTCTATCTTGTTGATCTTCTCAAAGAACCAACTCTTTGTTTCATTGATTCTTTGTACTGTTTTCCTAGTTTCTACTTTATTGATTTCGGCCCTCAGGTTGATTATTTCCTGGCATCTACTCCTCCTTGGTGAGTTTGCTCCTTTTTGCTCTAAAGCTTTCAGTTGTTCTGTCAATTCTCTAGTGTGACTTTTCTCCAGTTTCTTCATGTGGGCACTTAGTGCTATGAACTTTCCTCTTAGCCCTGCTTTCAGAGTGTCCCATAGGTTTGGGTATGTTGTGTCTACATTCTCATTAAATTCTAGGAAGTCTTTAATTTCTTTTTTTATTTCTTCCTCAACCCAGGAATGGTGCAATTGGGTGTTATTCATTTTCCACGAATATGTAGGTTTTCTGCAATTCGTATTGCTGTTGAATTCTAGCTTTAATGCATGGTGATCTGATAAGATACAGGGGGTTATTTCAATTCTTTTGTAACTGTGGAGGTTTGCTTTGCTGCCAACTATGTGGTCAATCTTAGAGAAGGTTCCATGTGGCACTGAGAAGAAGGTATATTCTTTTGTGTTTGGATGGAATGTTCTATAGATATCTGTTAAACCCATTTGGGTCATAACTTCTGTCAGATCCTTTGTTTCTTTGTTAAGTTTATGTCTGGGGCTCCTGTCTAGTGGTGTAAGGGGGGTGTTGAAGTCTCCTACTATAAGTGTGTGTGGTTTTATGTGTGGTTTGAGCTTTAGTAATGTTTCTTTTACAAATGTGGGTGCCTTCATATTTGGGGCATAGATGTTCAGGATTGAGACTTCATCTTGATGGACTTTTCCTGTGATGAGTATGAAATGCCCTTCTTCTTCTCTTTTGATTGATTTTAGCTTGAAGTCTAATTTGTTAGATATTAGGATTGCTACACCAGCTTGTTTCTTGGGCCCATTTGATTGGAAAATCTTTTCCCATCCTTTTACTCTGAGGTAACGCCTGTCTTTGAAGTTGAGGTGTGTTTCTTGTAAATAGCAGAAGGGTGGATTCTGTCTTCATATCCATTCTGTTAGTCTATATCTTTTTATGGGTAAGTTAAGACCATTGACATTTAGGGATATTAATGTCCATTGTTTGTTGGTTCTTGTTTGTTTTGGATTTATTGTTGGTGGTGTCATTGTGTGTGGATTTCACCCTCCTGTTTCTTTTTGTGTTTGGTAAAATAAGATTATCTATTGCCTGTGTTTTTGTGAGTGTAGTTATGTTCGTTGGGTTGGAGTTTTCCTTCCAGAACCTTCTGTAGTGCTGGATTTGTGGATATGTATTATTTAAATCTGTTTTTGTCATGGAATATCTTGTTTTCTCCATCTATAGTGATTGAAAGTTTTGCTGGGTACAGTAGTCTGGGTTGACATCCATGCT
Organism: Cricetulus griseus; assembly: GCF_003668045.3. NCBI lineage: Eukaryota > Metazoa > Chordata > Mammalia > Rodentia > Cricetidae > Cricetulus > Cricetulus griseus. The sequence goes on along the minus strand of NC_048599.1, from coordinate 32,845,624 downwards.
CCCTTAGTGCTTGTAGGGTATCTATCCAAGACCTTCTGGCTTTCAGAGTTTCCATTGAGAAATCGGGTGTGATTCTGATTGGTTTGCCTTTATATGTTACTTGGCGTTTTTCCTTTGCTGCTCTTAATATTTTCTCTTTATTCTGTAGATTTGGTGTATTGATTATTATGTTTGTGGGGAGGGACTTCTTTTTGTGGTCCAGTCTGTTTGGTGTTCTGTAAGCTTCTTGTACTTTCATAGGCATATCCTTCTGTAGGTTGGGGAAGTTTTCTTCTATGATTTTGTTGAATATGTTTTCTGTTCCTTTGAGCAGTGTTTCTTCACCTTCTTCTATACCTATTATTCTTAGGTTTGGTCTTTTCATGGTGTCCCATATTTCCTGGATATTTTGTGTTAGGGATTTGTTGGACTGAGGTTTTCTTTGGTTGATGAATGTATATCCTCTAGCGAGTCTTCAGTAGCTGAGATTCTCTCTTCCATCTCTTGAATTCTATTAGTTATACTCACATCTTTAGTTCCTGATCATTTATCCAGCCTTTTCATTTCCAGCATCCCCTCATTCTGTGTTTTCTTTATTGTGTCTATTTCAGCTTTCATGCTTTGAACTGTTTCAAGAGCTTCCTTCACTTGTTTGTTTGTTTTTCTTGGGTTTCTTTAGATTCTTTAAGAGATTTGTTTATTTCTTGAATTTTTTGGTTTGTCTTTTCCTCCATTTCGTGTAATTTTTTGCTTGCTTTTTCTTCTATTTCTTTAAGGGATTTTCTTGTTTTCTCTTTAAAGGTCTCTATCATCTTGCTGAGATAATTTTTGAGGTCCATCTCTTCTTCATGCTCTGTGTTGGACTTTTCAGATCTTGCTGGAGTGGAGTCCCTAGATTCTGGTGGTGTCATATTGGTCTTTCTGTTGTTGAGTGAGTTCTTATTCTGTCTTCTTCCCATATCTTCTTCCAGTAGGTGCAAGTGGGGTCTCTCTATCTCCTGTGACCCAGTGGTGTGTGTGGGCCAGGAACTCAATGTCCACAGCTCTGGATGTTCTTGCCTGTCCTGGTAGTCTCCTCACTCTGAAGGAGTTAGGCCTCTGTAGGGGTCAGGTCGGCAGGACGGGAAGGAAGAGTGGGATGTTTCCAGACTCAGGGAGTTCCTCCTGCCTGGGCAGTTCTACTCCAAGCGGGTGCAGGACCAGAGAGATCGGGGTGAATAGGGCTTTGGATGGGAGTTGGGTAAGAGCAGAGGGTTGCTCACCTTGTTCTGGATTAGGTCGGTGAAAGGGAAGGAAGAGTGGGGTGTTTCCAGATTCAGGGAGCTCCTCCCTGCCTGAGCATGTCTATCCCAGGCAGGTGCAGGCCCAGGTGAACGGGACTCATTATGGATCAGGTTGGCAGAAAGGGCGGCCTAGGCATTTTTAATTGAAAAAACTTTGTATTGCTCCTTCAATCTTTTTGCTTGCTTACATTATTTAAATTGTTTTGTTTTGTTTTTTGTTTTTCGAGACAGGGTTTCTCTGTGTAGCTTTGGAGCCTATCCTGGCACTCTCTCTGGAGACCAGGCTGGCCTCGAACTCACAGAGCTCCACCTGCCTCTGCCTCCTGAGTGCTGGGATTGAAGGCATGCGCCACCAACGCTTGTCACATTATTTAAATTTTGGTAGGCATGGTGGTTTGAAAGAAAATGACCCCCAAAGGGAGTATAAGTGTAACTGTTAGGAGGTGTGGCCTTGTTGGAGTAGGTATGGTCTTGTTGGAGGAAGTATGTCACTGTGGAGGCAGGTATTGAAGTCTCATATATGATCAAGATACTGTCCAGTGTCTCAGTTTACTTCCTGTTGCCTGCAAGATGAAGAATTCTCAGCTATCTCTCCATCACTATGTCTGTCTGCACACCACTGTGTCCTGCCATGATAATAATGAACTAAACATCTGAAAATGTAAGCCACCCAATTAAATGTTTGTAAAAGTTGTCATGGTCATGGTGTCTCTTCACAGCAATAGAAACCTAGCTAAGACAGTAGGTCATATGTATTTAGAACTTTATTCATTTTTTAAATATTTTTCCAGTTTAATAGAATATAAGTTTAAAGGTATAGGCTAATGATTTTCTGAATTTTATTTTTTTATGTTGTAAAGTTTAGGGAGCAGAGACTGCCCTGAGTGAAGTACTGAGTCAATGTGTGTTGCTGACATAGGCCCATGGAGCTACAGTAAAGCCTTCTCCCCAGGGGTGAGACTCAAAGGGAAATGACAAAGCTCTTTCTGCTAGTTCAAGTGTGAATGCTGATAGTGTGTACAAAAACAAAACAAAACAAAACCATAGTTTTCTCCCCACCATCTCCTTGATATTTATAATCTGAAGACTGCTCCCCTACAGAACCTGCTCCTACTGAGATTAGCTGAATTTACCTCTTTGAATCAGCTGTCCACCATAAACCCTGCCTCCTTCTTTATCTGTATACAGTAACCTGCTTTAGCTATCCGCCATAAACCCTGACTCCTTGTTTACCTGTAAGCAGTAGCCCCACCTACCTTCCTGTTCAGTTCTGCATAGTAAATACACGGAGCTCTGGGGTGCTGAGGTTTCTCCATCAGAGAGCCCGGTCCACCCAACCCCCTTTCCTGTGTATCTTATTTTCATTTTTCTTCATTTCCTCGATGTCCGCATGTAATGGACATAGCAGTGAAGTCTCATTTTTCAGTTCTAATTTGTTAACTTGGGTCTTCCCTCTTTTGGCTAATTTTGGCTATGACTTTGTCAGTCTTGTTTATCTTTTCAGATCACCAACTCTTTCCTTCATTGATTCTTCCTGCTTTTGTTGTTTCTAGTTCATTAATTTCTGACTTGATCATATTTATTTCCAACTGCTGATTTGGGGTTTAGCTTGTTCTTGTCTCTCCAGGGCCTAAGACACATTTTTATTTATCTGCAATCTCTCTGACTTTTTAGCATAAATACTTATAGCTATAAACTTCCCTGTTAGGATTGCTTGAATTGTATCCCAGGGTTTTTGTTATGTTGTGTTTTCTTTTTCTTTCTTTCTTTTTCCTTTTTTTCTTTTTTCTTTTTCTTTTTCTTTCTTTTCTTTTTTTTTTCCGAGACAGGGTTTCTCTGTATTGTCCTGGAACTCGCTCTGTAGACCAGACTGGCTTCGAACTCAATAGAAAGCTGCCTGCCTCTGCCTCCCCAGTGCTGGGATTAAAGGTGTGCGCCAACAACGCCCTCAATTCTAGGTATTTTAAAATTCCCTTCCTGATTTCTTTGATGACCTCATTCAGCATTTAGTGGTGCAGTGTCCAGTCTCTGTGAGTTAGTGTTTGTTCTGTAGCTTCTCTTGCTGTTGATTTCAACTTGTATCCCGTTGTGTTCAGGTGAAAGATGAGAAATTATTTGAATTTTCTTATTTTTTTAGATGTTTTGTGTCCTAGAACTTGAACTGTAGAGAGTTCCATGGGCTACTGAGGAAAGAAAGTATCCCATAGTGTCTGGACAGAATGCTCTGTAGATATCTGTTAGGTCACAAGGGCAATGACCTCATTTTATGTAGGTGTTTCTCATTATTAATTTTGTAGAATTCGCTGGGAGTGAAAACACAGGCATTTTAAAAATAAATTCATTTTCCTTTTAGTTCATCCATAGGAGAAACTGTCAGCCTGCTATACATAAAACATCTGTGTCACAGGGGAATCATCTTTTCAGTTTAAAACAAAACCTATTCAGTGGTAAATGAGATGCTAAGAATTTAATGCAGGGAGAAAAAAAAGAAATGTTTTCACATTTAGCCAAATGCAAAGCCCCAGCTGATTTGTTTCACCCTCAAACAGCACTGGTGAGTGTGAGGCCTCTAGTCAGGGCACAGCTGTCATCTGGTGATGGTAATAATTATAACAGTTAATTTGATTGGTTAAGAGTGAATGTTCAGGATGGCCAAATAAGAGTGGACAGTACTTGATAGCAGGCAATGCCGATTGACATCTGTCAGAAAAAGGCAGGGGGCAGGAAGACACTGGCCACGCGTGTGTCAGTGAGGCCCTGTGGGTCCTACCATGCCTTGGCAGGCATGTACCCATGCAGCTGCGGCCACATTCTTCTCAAGTGCCACAAAGTATTGCCAGGTCTTGGTGCTGATTCTTGGCCCAGCACTGTTCCCCCTGCCTCTTGTCAGACAGGCTGACTTGGCCCTTTCCAAGCAGGGCGAATGGCTCAGCTGATTTTGGCCAAGATATGATTACCAATTGTTTTCCTGACCTTGGCAGCACCAGCCATGCGTCTCATTCAAAGCCAGCTGTATTTCCTCTGTGTTCATCTGTCTAGCACACCGAGGACACCTTCCCCTGTGCTGGCAGGGCCAGCGATACCCACTGCTCTGTTTTTCCTGTAAGCCTCGGACCAAGAACGGCTCCTCTCCCACTTCAGAGCCGTCCTCAGGATCTTTGTGAGGCTGTCATGTCTCACATGTAGTGACTCACTTGGAGCCATGTGGGAACACGGGGTGGCAACTGAGCAGTCGTGATGCTCAGCCGACAGCTACCACAGGACCACAGCAGCAGAGGTTCTGCAGCCCAGGCTGGCTCAGCATCCGTCTGTGTTGTATTCTTGGTTTCTACCTCACAGCGCCAGTACAGACCACTGGTCCTGCAGAGGGAGAACTAATCCACCGCTGGTGGGTGTGTAAGAGAGAACTGTTTCACCCATTGGGTAAGAGAGTGAGAGAGAAAGAGACACAGGCAGAGAACTAATTCACCACTGGGACACCACTCCATGCCACCGGAGGGGCAGGTGTTTGATTGATTTACCACTTTGGCAAAATAATAGAGACTTAAAAAAAAATCATTTGTTCCTTTCTAAATCAACCACCATTGTAAAGGCACATAATAAATATGTCACTGAAATCTGCTCTCTTTCCTAATCTTCTCCCTGAAGGATTTGTTGTATAGCTGAGACCTCAGGTATGCACACATACATGCACACAGACACACAGACACAGACACACTCACAGGCACACAGGTGCACGCGCACACACACACACATACACACACACACACACACACACACACACACACACAAGTGTACACACAGCTACCCTCAAGCCTGCTGGTTTCTAAGTCCCTGGATGGCTTACAGTAAACAGGACCTTCTTCCTCACTGGGTCTGCTCCTCCTTCCCAGGACACTGGAGGTGACAGGGACCTGAAGGACAATGCTAGGTGGGAGGAGTGGGGAGAGAGAGGGCTGGCTGAGGCAGATTGCTGAGATGTGGCCTGTCACAGACTTTAACAAGGCATTCACATTTTTTTTTCTGCTTTCTTAACTCTATCTCATCTTCTTTTTAGCCTCACTTATGGACGACCCTGCAAAAGAAAGGTCATGCCTGCTGACTCCCCCGCCCCTTCGCCTTAATTAGCAGTCTGTGGCGTCCTTTGTCCTCTCAGCCTGAATAGGTCTTGCCCCAGCTTCATTGTAGGAGCCCATCAGATACTCATAGCCTTGATTAAATCACCTCCTTTCCCATCTTAACATCTCAGCTCTCAAAGCCGCCCCGAAGGCCTCTCCTCCCGTGAGCACCGTCACCCTCCTGCACGCTTCCCGAACACTCCACAGCCTACTTTTAGTGGGTAAGTGCTGCTGTGCACAATATTCTAAATGGAGCCTGAGCAGGCCCTCTAAAAGGCTGCCATTACCTTTTTGAACTGTCAGGCTCCAGAAGTTGTGCCCTTAGGAAAGCCACCTTGTGCTGTCTCTCTCTTTGCAACTGCAAAGTAGGATGCAACGGGCTCACTCAGTTCCCCAGTTATTTATTAGACCAAAATCAGAATGGTGCTCTCATGACTGTAAGCTTTCTTTCTTTCTTTCTTTCTTTCTTTCTTTCTTTCTTTCTTTCTTTCTTTCCTTCCTTCCTTCCTCTCTCTCTCTCTCTCTCAATAATAACAACAACAATAATTATGTTTTAAAAGAGGTGGGGCCCAATGGGAGGTCTTTGGGTCATGGCTGGGCATGCTCTCAAGGAGTGGGACCAAGGCTCCTTTTCGTCTCTTGCTTTCTGGCCACGAGGTGAACAGTCTTGCTAACCACAGATGCCCCTTCAGCATATCCATCCAGCCATGGACTGGAATGCTGTGATAATGATTTCATGAGATGTACCAGCTCAGTCCAATAGGCTACCAACAGACTAAGGAAAGGGTTCTCTCGAGTCCAGCTTGGTGAAGCAGCGAGCTCACTGCAGTTAACTTCCTTCAGCACTGCCACTCCCAGGCAACTACATAGAGCACTGGGAAGTGCCCTCCCAGCATAAATGGTGACTCTTGAAAGCTGGAACACTGGAGTCCCTACCCCAAGGCAAACTTTCACCTCCGGAATACTTCACAACCCACGGTCATATGCAAGGGCTTGAGGGCAAGAGAAAGCAGTGAGTGGGATGGGCTCTGGAAACCAATCCTGCTTCTACAAGGAAACGCCAACAACTTCATCACCATCACCGTGGACATGGCCATCGCTGCTGTTCAGTCTCTTTGATTGCTATGGCTGTGTGTACAGAGGATTCTGTCACAGGTCACCACAATCACTCAGCTTCAAGATGGCTAATGGTCTTGTCACACCTAGAGAGAGAAGTTAGACAATTCTCTAAAGCATGAGCCAGAGTAAGCCATCTCTCCTAAAACTTGGTCATCTCAGGTATTTTGCTAAATGATGGAGAGTTAACTGACACCCCTCACAAGCTTCCCTGTGGGACACTTTTCTGTGAACTTAAAGGGCCCCGCTTGCCTGCATCTCTCAGATAATGCCAGTTCTGTTGGACAACCTTGGGAACCCGCCCTCCCATGATCTGCCACAACCAAAACTCTGGTCTCTTGATTTTCATTCCCAGTTACTTAATTAATGTCTGTATCTCTGCCTTCATGGAAATCAATTTAGGGTTGGGTTTGCTGACAGCCTCTGCCTAGGACTTTCATCTCTAACCATCCCATATCTTTGATACAACAGGCAGGACCTTGCAACTGGTGAAACCCACATTTTTTTTTTTTTTTTTTTGTATTGCACATCCCCAGGATGACCAGCCTTTGTACTGGAGATAGAGTCCACCGTGGGGGGCCAAAGTCCATCTGATTCATGTCAGTTTTGTACTTACAGTGTTGTTCCAATTGAAAGTGGATTTTACTGTTGTTGTTTTGGTTTTTGAGTAACGTCACTTCTCCCCATCTTTGCACTGGGACATTTGTGAGGAGTTAGCCTTTCCTGGGGTGAAAGGGGAGGTTGTTTGGAGATATACTGGAATTACACGCGCAGCACACGTTCCGTCAGATATTCACACCAAATATTACAGTGTGAAAGAACAAACAGCCAATTCAGAGTGCAAGTTTGTGTCGAAGATCATCAGTTCTGCAGTGCTGCCTGAGCTCTGGTGCCTTTTGTCTCGTTAGTCATGAGAAGATCGTTTTCCTTGTCACTCTAACACTCATCAGAAAGGCTGGTGTACAGATTTTCCTCAGGTGAGGTATCAAAAAATCAAACAAATGTTCCTCCTCCTCTTTCATCTTCTCAGTACTGGGAACCAAACCTGGCTCCCTACAAGAGTAGTAAGTGTTCCTAACCATGAGCCATCCCTCCAGCCCCAGACATTTTATTTCACGTACTTCAATCTGTTGAATGTTAGTATGAATATTCTTTCATTTAACTGTAATGTTTCTGTTAATTCCTTGAAATTTTTGTACACGAATACATTGTATATTGATTCTAATGACCCCACCACCCCTGCCCACTAACTCCTGCCCCACCCACCATCACTCCTTTCTAACTTCAAGTCCTCTTTTTATTTCTTTTTCTCTTTCAAGATAATCTACAGAATGAGATTTGTGCTTTGCTTCTACTCAGTGGTATAGACCACCCACTGGATGGTGGGCAGTCAACCTTGGGATTCGCACACCTTGGCAATCACACCCGCGCAGAAAATTCCCTCTCTGTCTCTGTCTCTGTCTCTGTCTCTGTCTCTGTCTCTCTCTCTCTCTCTCTCTCTCTCTCTCTCTCTCTCTCTCTGTGTGTGTGTGTGTGTGTGTGTGTGTGTGTGTGTGTGTGTGTGTCCCTCTCTCTGTCAAAAGCCATCAACTGTCAACAGCTCCTCAGCTGGGGCTAGGACTCCATAGTGCCTCCCTGCTTCAGGCTGGGCTGTTGACTGGCTTGAGCTTGTGCAGACAATGGCAGCTGCTCTGAATTCCTGACTGCAGAGGACCTCCCTGTCATGTTCAGAAGACTCTGTTTTTCTCTGGTCCTCTTCATTGTCTGGCTCGTAGCATCCTTTCTGCCATCTCTTCTGTGACAGTCCCTGAACCTTGGAGGGGGTGGGGGGATATGATGTAGCTATCCCACTTACATTGAGAACTTTACAGGTGCATTCTCTGCTCCTTGAGGAGAGGTAGCCACACCTAGCACTGGACTTTCTTTGGAAACCTGTGGTTTCCGGGAGGAGGCCTCTGTGTAGGGTAATTCAATTAAACTTGTTTATATTACATATGTAATATATCACACACATATTATATGTGTGTGTGCTATTTGTACATATGTTGTATATATAATATATCTGTATTATATACAGATATAAGACATGTATATGTTACTATTTTATAGATCATAAAATAGATTTCCATGTAGCTTTTTCAAACATCTTTCATGTTTGTTATTCTCTGACCCACCCCCTCTTCCTACCCCTCTCTCCCTTCTTTCTTCCCCATTCTCTCTATGCCCCTTCATATCACATTTGTTGGACTATCCCCATTCTGTAAGGTCTTTTTCCTCTTCCCTGCCAGTGGTCCCTCTCTAGTTTTCTAGATTCAACAAGTATTCTAAGTTTATGTTTTCCAGAGGAGAGTACCATGAATAGATGAAAGAAATGCACATAATAAATAATGTCCAAGACTGATCACATTATCAGTGAGAACACAAGGAATTAGCAAGCAGATTCAGGAACAGTCAACATCAGCCCGAAAGGGTGGAGACTCAGGAACATTGGCAGGTGACTCCTCACATCATGTCCCTACCCTCCTTGTTTGACATAGATGTCCATAGATTTTCTACTGTCCTTTCCAAGCAGACATTGTTACATCTTAAACAAAATAATTTGCCTGCATTCTCTCTACTATAAAAGAAAACCTGTGCTTTTATTATTTAAAAGGAAATCTGTGTATTTAAGTCACATACTAATGCCTAGCAGAGACAATTTAGACAGCCCAGGGATGGCTCTGTACCCGGAAGACAATGCTGGCACGTGAACTGAACATGGGGTAAATCACAAAGTGTGAGACATAACTGACATGTGTGGCTGTTAGATTACATATGCCACATTATTAAAAAAAAAGAAATCAAACTTTCCACCAAGCTTTATAAAAACAAATTCCATAGAGCAAGGCCACTGTTGCTCCTTTTAAGTTGCCCATGGCTCCCTGCCCACAGTTGCCACCTGCCCCCATCACTGCCATGCTGCTCACTTATGTGCAGGTATCCTTCCATGGCTCTGGGTTCTGCATCAGCAGATTCAACTTACTGAATATTTGGTGTGGGTGGGGGAGGGGAGGTAATTGGATTTCCACTGAACATGTGCAAACATTCTCTAGGCAATATGGCATAACAACTATTCGCATAGATTCTGTACTGTTCTGAGCAAGTAATCTAGAGACAATCTGGAGTATGCAAGAGGATTGGACAGGGAGATGGCCTCGTAAGAATGAGGATCTGAGTTCATATTCCTAGAAGTGGACAAGGCAGCTGTGTCTGTAATCCCAGGGCCCAGGAAGTAGAGAAAGATAGGTTTTTGGAGCATGTTGGCTGGCCAGCCTAGTGGAATAGATGAGCCCTGGGTTCAATGAGAGACTGTCTCAAAATAAATAAATAAATAAAATAAAATCACAGGTGACTGAAGAAGACACATGATTTCAACCTCTGGCCTTCATACACCTGGGCATACAGATGTATGCCCACTTAAATGTAGGTGCACACACCAGCATGAGCACATGCCACACACTCACACAGAGAGAAAATTACAGGCGGTTACATGGAGATATGTCAGTTTAGGGTGCACTTACTTGAGCATACATGAATTCTAGTATTCTGACAGAACACCAGATTCCCCATAGATGTTGAGAAATAACTGCTGAGAGAATTTGGCCTGAAATGCCCATGTAAAAGGAAATCACTACTTTCTTTCCCCTCGGAAATGGCAAGAGGCTAAGTCAGAAGTTCAGTTCTGCACTGTTGCTAATTACCTTTGTGAACTTGGGCAAGCTGTTAGCCCTCGCTCAACATCAGTTCCCTCATCTATACACTAGAGATCTGATGTCCAATACATTTCCTCTCTGTGTCAGAGATCTAATCTCTAATAATTTCCCCTCTGCACAGGACAGAAGAAAATGGTACTAGGAAAGTTCTAGAGTGTTACAGAGACACAGAAATTTACTCATCAAGAATTAAGTGACAGACTAGAGAAATGTCTCAGGTTAACAAGGTTGCTCTGTCACCTCCACCACAGTAGACAGCCCTGTACGGCATTATCTTGATTCATAACTACTGCAGGATGGCCCAGCCCACTTGGGGAAGTACTACCCCTGGGCAGATAGTCCTAGGTGGCAGGCTGGGCAGGCCAAGGGAAGTAAGCAGTAAGCAGCGATCCTCTAAAGCAGGCTTGGAAGACCTTAAACGGGAGAGGAAAGCTAAGGCAGGCTCCCTGAGATGGAGGCTTCCTGTTCACAGAATACTGTGCAAGGAGAAGTGGCAGAGAGGCACAGGGTGGATACCTGCATAGGGGAAAGGGGAGAAGCCAGGGGTCCTATAAAATACCCAAGCCATCATTGTTCAACAGACTTCCAGGCTTAGGCTTCTCTCACTCAGAATGTATAAAGCTGATAGTTTTCTCTTCTCTGGGATTTGAACTTGTCTTTGGTGGTTGTTCAGTCCTTCTTACCAGGGAACAAAATTGGCAATCCCCTAGACAAACACCATGGCCCCTACTTTAAGTTCCTTCTTCTGGGCTCCAGCCTTGAGTTCCTACTCTGACTTCTCTTCATGATTATATGCTCTAAGGTGAAATAAACCCTTCCCTCCCAAAGGGTTCGGGGGAGACAGAGCTCTGCTCTTCCAGAGGACCTAGATTTAATTCTCAGCACCCACATGGTAGCTCACAACCATGTGTAACTCCAGTTCCAGGGGATCTAATGGCCTATTCTGGCTTATGTGAGCACCAGGCACATGTGGTGCACAGATTACATTTAGGAAACACAGACAGACAGACAGACAGACAGACAGACAGACAGACAGACAGACAATAGATACATTAAACATTTTTTTTCAAGACAGGGTTTCTCTGTGTAGCTTTAGAGCCTGTCAAGGAATTTGCTCTGTAGACCAGACTGGCCTTGAACTCACAGAGATCCACCTGTCTCTGCCTCCTGCCCACTGGGATTAAAAGTTTGTGCCACCACCGCCCAGTGATTGAACAGTTTTTAGGAGAATTCAGTGAGAAAGCCAGTACTCAGTTTAGAGTAATAGTATATAGAGGTGCCCAGAGCACTTCCTAGAAAGGAGATGGGTCAGATGCTTCTCTCTGGTTCTGCGTCTCAATTACAATTTGGATTTGTGAGCTGTTTGAATTAGAAAATGTGTCTAGAACCTAGGATTTCATATCTAACCCATCATATACCTGTAAAAGTTGCTTTGGAAAATTGTTTCACACATTGTCAATAATTACAAATGCTTTAGAGCTGTATTATCTAATATAATAGCTAATTGTTGCTTAAATCTTAATTATAATTAAGGCTTGGAATGTAGCTAAGTAATACGTGTTTATCTACCATTCAGAAGGCCCGGGGTTCAACCCCAAGTATTAAAATAGCTGAAATTTAGCTCTAGGGCCAGAGAGATGGCTCAGTGTCTAGGAACACATACTGCTCTCACAGAGGACCCAAGTTTGGTTTCCAGTACCCACATCAGGCTCTACAACTGACTTAACTTCAGCTCCAGAGGATCTTATGCCCTCTTCTGGTTTCCACGGGTACCTGCATTCATGTGCGTCTGTACCTACACAGACACACTAAAAAGTTCATCCCCTTGGGCACACTAGCCATATTTCATAGGTTCAACAGCCACATGGTGCCAGTGACCCCCCCACATCAAAGGTGCAGGAGAGAGGAATTCTGTTATTGTAGAAAGTTCTGTTGAATAAAACAACTATACACCAACAACATTCATTGACTCTATAGTGGGTGGTATTGGACATGGCATATAAGGAACACAATTTCCCACAGTGCCTCTTGCCAGCCCCAACTGCCTCAGACTCACATGCTATTGTTGTTCCTAAGAGACGGGTGCTCAGTGATGGGCCCAATGAATGGACCATTTCTCACTGTACCTTCTTTTGTGGAGACCCTCAGAAAGCTAGTTCTTCCCAGAAGATGTACCAAAGAAGCACAGTTGGGAGAGAGGACAGTGTGGGAGGAGGGCATTCTGGGTAATTAGTCATTCTACAGGTGACAAAGGACCCCTGGCCTTGTGGTAAAATGGGTGTTCTGTCTTGTCTTATCCTTTTCTGCTTCTCAAGCCTAAATCGATGCCATTTGTTCATCAGATGAGATCTCAATGACCAGGTGTCCCAACCTGTTGTCAGATACCAAGCCTTGATATGGGCTTTAGGAAAGCCACCTTGTGCTCCAAACTGCCTTCTGTCCATGTGAGCATCTTTTAACATCACTTTTCATTTCAAACTTATGCTCTGGGGGTTAAGATCCTCTATAGATTTTCCTTTTTCCATCTCATTGCACACCCACCTGTCAGTGTGTGATTGACAGCTATTATTTATGATCTTAAAATAATAGCTGAAAAGACAAGTTACCTACAAAGCCACCAAGCTGCTTAAATATAAATGCCTCTTTCCCAAACTCTAAGAAGCAACTTGATTAGCCTATTATGATTGCACTTGCTCAAATAAATACATTTCAGAAATTCTGTTCTCAGTCTACTGAGCCATGAGAAGTACCTGGTCTGGCTGCCTAAATTTTTTATTGTAAACTAACAATAACGAGAGCTGCTCTAAAGCCTCTGGGCAGCAGGGAGCTGTCACGTGTGTCATAATCCCCATCCTGCCCTCTTGGGCTTTAGGCTTCTTTTGGAGGGTGGTTTTGTGCATGTTTATTTAATTTGTAATATTTTCCATCCCCAAATCAATCTATGTTTTTATAGAAAATGCTTTGAAAGTCAAGTAGAACATAGAACTCATGTCTAATAAAATATGGAGCCATGCATAATGGAACATGAAACCTAGGCCTGGTCCCACTACCCAGGTTTCAGATGATTGAGCTGTGAAATGAGCAGAGTCTAAAGATACTGATTTGTCCCTGAGATCCTAGAACAAGTTCTTGGATGGTATAGCTTCCTCTCTCAGAACCCACATGCTCAGTGGAGCCTGGTTAGAGCCTATCATATCCATCTTGGAGAGAGAGACTGGTCAAGCTTGTGATGGATCACTGCCAAGACAGTGGCTTCAAGAGTCCCAAACCATACATAGTTCCCCTGCTCTGTCCAGTTCCCTGCTTGCAGGACCAGAGGAGTACATTTTACATTGTGCAAATGATCAACTGTTAGAAGCAGGAGCTGCTCTGTGTGATTCTTCATTTTCCTGTTGCAAAAAGACTACGGATATTTATTCCTGGGACACGAAAATAGTTTTGTTTCTCTGACAAAGGTACTTCGGGAGCTTCTTAGATTCGTGTGTAAATGAAGTAAATGCTAGAACATCCATCTGTATTTTTATATTAAAATTAGAAAGGAGTTGAGTTTTACTGTCAGTTTGAAGCCCACACTCTGGCATTGTCCTGACCAGGTAAAAGATTGATGCATCCCTATGGATTCACCACACCCAGTGTGCTTAGAGAAGTCCACCTCATTAGGTAAATTAGAGTTCTGTGTGCCTGGCTTATATGCAGTTTGTGTATGTCTGGTTCTACGGACTTGCAGTTAGTTACCAACTAACCTCTACAAAATGGGCAAGAACACTTAAGGACTCTTCCTTAACACTTAAGGAAACTACAGACTGGAAATCTTGGTAAGACATACACAAGGGAGGAGGAGAATGATGGAATGAACCTGTCTCCTACTCCTCAGATAAGCCTCTCATCAGCCACATTATGGGGACACACAGTGCTTAGTCTTGTCAGTGAAGTCCAATTGCAGATAACAGAATTGACCATGACTAGGTTAAACAGCAGTGGATGGAGGAATAGCTTCAGTGTCTGGTTTCCAGGAACATTTTAGAATATGGCGCTGCAGATGGGGCCAGTCTCTGCCAGAGGAAGGAATTTGTGGAACTGGAACACTGCTATGAATTCACCAGCTCTGTGGCTTCTCCTCTCTGTCATGATCCACAACAGAGATCACCCCCATGTCCTGTCTGGGTCCCCATGAGAGTCAGCTGTAGCTGGCCACCACAATGGGTCCTGCCAATAGAACAAGCAGGGTCCTCACCTCATGGTACTCCTGCCAGGCTGCCAAGTCTCACACAGGACTGTCTCTCTGGAGACAGCTCAGTCTCACATGGTAGCGCTGTGTGCTTGAGCTTCAAGTGTGTGTAGTCTTTCACTCTCCTACCTATGGTTGGGCTAAATCATGCTAAAAGGGTCTCCATCACTGGTGTTACATTTCTGGAAATAAGCAAACCTGACCAGAAGTCAGCCAGCTCCCCAGAAACTATCAGAAAGAGCATTTTGGAATTTGGATTTATATCTACTATTGGTAAGGATAAATTTTGCCCTGGTTATATTCGGGTCCACAAACCTTTCGTCAGAGTTCTAGAAGCAGATGCTGTGGAATTCAGTATTCTTTTTCTCAGACTTTAGAAGACTGAATGTACTCACTCATTCAAAAGAACTGAAAGCCCGAACCCAATGTAGCAGACCCGTTTTAATAGAACATGTAAAAGGCAAGGACAGTGAAGTAGAGAAGTGTTTAGATAAGGTAAGCAGCATGTGATATATCCAGTGCGTTGCCTTGGGAGAGTTTCTAGGCCACAGTCAAAGTGGATGGAGTCCAGAAGACTCTGAGTGGAGGAGATGCCACTGAGAGTCTGGGGAAAGCAAGGCAGGTCAATTTCTCAGGACAGAGTATGGAGACAGAGAGAGACTATGGGGTTGACAGGCAAAGAATGGGTTAGTCCAACAACACCACTCCAGTCACTTCTAACACATCTTAACAGCCAATTTAAATGTGTCAAACTGTTTCCAAGTGACTTAACTACATTCCCAAACAAACTCAAGAATGTTTATCTCGGTACTGAAAATTACAACATCTAACAATGTCAGACTCACAGTTTCCAGCATCCAATTGCAAAAATTTCTAAACATGCAGTGAAACATGAAAATATGACCTACAGTGAGGAGAAAAATCTGTCAATCAAAACCAACCCAGAACTGACACAGAAGTTAGAGTTAGCATACAAGCATAGAAAAACTGCTATTCAGCATTATTTGTAATAGCCAGAACCTGGAAGCAACCTAGATGACCCTCAACCGAAGAATGAATACAGAAAATGTGGTACATTTACACAATGGAGTACTACTCAGCAGGAAAAAAATTTTAAAAAAAATGGAATCTTGAAATTCACAGGAAAATGGATGGAACTAGAATAAACCATCCTGAGTGAGGTAACCCAGTCACAAAAAGACAAACATGGTATGTACTCACTCATAAGTGGTTTTTAGACATAGAGCAAAGGATTACCAACCTACAATCCACACCACCAGAGAAGCTAGAGAACAAGGACCCTAAGAGAGACATACATGGTCCCCTGGAGAAGGGGAAAGGGTCAAGATCCCCTGAGCAAATTGGGAGCACGGGAAGAAGGAGGAGAGAGCTAGGAGAAAGAGAAGGGGAGAAGAGGAGGGGAGAGGAAGACATGAGGGAGCAGGAAGATTGAGTCGGGGAAGAACAGAGGAGAGCAAGAAAAGAGATACCTTAATAGAGGGAGCCATTATAGGTTTAAAGAGAAATCTGGCACTAGGGAAATGTCCAGAGACTACAAGGATGATACCAACTAAGAATCTAAGCAATAGTGGAGAGGCTACCTGAAATGCCCTTCCCTGATAATGAGATTGATGACTACTTTATATGCCATCCTAGAGCCTTCATCCAGTAGCTGATGGAAGCAGAAGCAGACACCCTCAGCTAAACACTGAGCCAAACTCCTGGAATCCAGTTGCAGAGAGGGAGGAGTGATGAGCAAAGGGGTCAATACCAGGCTGGAGAAACCCACAGAAAGGGCTGACCTGAACAAGGGGGAGCTCATGAACCCCAGACTGATAGCTGGGAAACCAGCATAACAGTAACCCAGACCCCCTTGATCGTGGGTGTCAGTTAGGAGGCCTGGGCAACCTATGGGGCCTCTGGTAGTGGATCAGTATTTATCCCTAATATACGAATGAACTTTGGAAGCCCATTCCTCATAGAGGGATACTCTCTCAGCTTAGGTCCAGCTCCAAATGATATGACAGACTTTGAAGATCCTCCATGGAAGGCCTCGCCCTCCCTGCGGAGCAGAAAGGGGATGGGATAGGGGGCCGGTGGGGGAAAGGAAAGGAGGGGAAGGAGAGGGGACTGAGATTGACATGCAAAACAAGCTTGTTTCTAATTTAAATTTTAAAAAGTAAAAAAAAAAAAAGAAAGAAAAACGACTATTATAACTGCATTCTGCATGATCAGAGTCCTAAGAACAGATATGGAGGCCATAGAAAAGACCTAAGAGATGAAAACTGGCAGAACTAAGATTAAAACTACACCACCTAGGTAGACTTTGGGGAGCCCCTTTTGAGGGCCTTACCCTGCCTAGGGAGTGGAGGGGGGATGGCTAGGGGCAGGTGGGATGTTGGGGGGAGGGGAGGGAGAGGGAGAAGGGATTGACATCTGAAGCAAGCTAATTAGTTCCTAATTTGAACTAATAAAATAAAATTAAAAAAAACTACACCACCTAGTGTTTGTGGCAGGTTAGACCCCACTGACTGGTGAATTTGAAGACATCACTACTAAAACTGCCTCAAATGAAGCATGGAGAAGACAAGGAACTTAAAATCAGCCTCTTAGTGGAGCATGGGGCAGCTTCAAGTGGACTGAAGCAGTGCTAACAAAATGTTTCTAAATCTGGTGCAACTCTACTAGGTGTGTCCAGCCTCTTGACATTGTGACATCACATTGTCACCTACCAAGCTCTCTCTCTCTCTCTCTCTCTCTCTCTCTCTCTCTCTCTCTCTCTCTCTCTCTCCTCTTCTCTCTCTCTCTTTCTCTCTCTCTCTCCTTTCTCTCCTCTCTATCACACACACACACACACACACACACACACACACACACACACACACACACACACATTTTAAGTTTAACGTCTCGAGTTGGGCCACATTCAGAACTATCCCGGGGTGTGTGCCGCCCACAGGTTGTCTGTTGGGACACGGACTGCAGCATCTGCTTCCACAAATCTAAAGTGAATCTCAAGAGAAATGAAGAAAATGACACCAAGACATATCAAAGAGCTGAGAACCAGCGAAAAAAGCAAAAATAGAAAATAAGCAAATTCTCTACAAGGAAATAAGTGTAAGAATGGCAGGAGCATCTATCAGAAAAGATGTAAACAAGAGGACATGGAGAAACAGCTTCAAAGCAGGGGCTTCTTCTAAACTTTAGAACAGATTTACTACTCTTTACACAGTGCCTCCAGACTGGCATACACCACCCTGCCTAGAGCCAGCCAATATCTCTTGAGGCATTCTCTATCCACTAGCCTGTTTGATTCCTTGTTGGTTGCTTTCTTCTAACTGGAAACCCTACTTACAGCTCCACATTGTAAGACTGAACCATGTCTCACCAAACTGATATGTTGGATCTCTAACTGAAGTGAGTGTACGAAAGATAGGTTATATGGAAGACCTCGCTTTCTCTCTGCCACAGGAGGACACAGCAAGAAAGCGGCCTTCTACAAGCTGTAAGGAAAGCTATCTAGAAATGACCATGCTAATGCCTTGATTTTGAACCTTCCAAATAGGCTTCTGTTATTTTACCCCACTTAGATTGCAGTGTGAGGTTGTGTTGTTTTGTCGGCTCAAGCTGGCTTGGACAGGTTCCTGCCCACATCTGGTTCTTCTTGATTCCTCACAGTTCCCAATAGGCTACTATACAGGCAGGCAGTGAAGGTAGGATGAATGCGAAGCTGTGCTGTCCAAGGCACATGGGAACCCTGGAAAGCCCCAGTCAGCAACGGTGGAAATTACCTCCATGTCATCTCACCCTGTATTTTTACCCCCTGGTTCTGACATTCTACCAGCAGCAGCTCCCTCATCGGGTTGTGAAGGTCACCTGGTTCACCCTGCGGTGATGTGTGATAAGCAGAGTGTACATAAGGGCTCCCTTAGACAGCTCCTGGGAGTGTTGACTAGTCTCTAAACTTCATTTATCTGTAAAGGGGCCTTAGGACCCCTCCCTGGGCAGCTAGCTGCAAAGACTGTGTCGGATGCCAGGCAGGGGATTTTTCAGCTCAGAGTCACTCTTAGGAAACCATCATTCTGCTGCCCCGCTGCTACAGCAGCCCAGAGACCACACAGCTACAGGTCCTTCTCAGCCACAAACATGGCTGGCTGTGTGATGCTGAACTGTCTTCCTGACACACACCCAGGTTAACTTTGTGAAATGACAGATGGCAAAGCCCCAGCATGGCCCGAACCACTTTTCTTTCCTTCTTAAAAAACACTTCCTGTCACCTTTGAGGCAAACCCCTGAGATGTGTCTTGTGGCTTATTATTTGTGCCACCTGGTAATTTGGGGAGATGAGAGCACCAAATGCCACCAACGATGCCCCTGTAGCTGCTAATAGGAGCCACTGTTTGGAGCCCACGGTACCCTCTTGGCCCCAGCAGCTCTGACAGCTGCCAGAACACCGTCTGCCAGGCCAGGATACGTGCTGAAGGCTCCAAGGGCAGAATAGAGCCCTGCACAGTCACTCTAGCATCCCAGAGGTGTTCCGCATTAATAATCTATAGTTCAATCATTAGGAGCAAATCCAAGTGAAATAGGAAAATGCGCCCCGTGCTGGAGGCTGCAAGACTGCTGGGAGAAGGCTTCTCCACCCCTTGGCAGTCTTAATGATTAGTTCCCAGCCCCCAGCAGCCCAGCTGACAAACGGTGCCTGCAAGCTGGAGGCTTTCCGCATGTGATAATTGAACAATGCTCAACCTCATCCAAGATATTAACACGGACTCGCTGCCCGCGGTGATCTGTCTGGGTGACAGGCCCCTAACTCAGTCCATCTCCAGGGCACCCTGAAGGACATCCTCTAGTCAGTCTTTGCCTTCAAGACAGATCTGCAAGTGGATCTTACGCAGTGTCATCCAGGGCTGCTGGTGTCCTGGCAGGGATTTAATATCTGAGCTAATATGATTTTTCCAATTATGTGCTAGACGGAAGTGTTCGCCTAGGCCTTTATTGTAACAGTTCAGCATTCTATGGAGGGAGCAACCTAAAGTAGAGAAGCCTTTTTTAATTTCAGGGTTGCTTTTGTTTTTAATAGTTATGTATTTCAAAATATTCATCCATAGCCTTCCTGGTCACACACAGTATTAGTCCAGAATCTCAGAATGACAGACGCCTAGCTCCAGTGAACACAAACCCCAGAAAAGAGACTTCAGCATCACTCGGAACTAAGCCAGGATGAGCAAGAGAACAGCGAAGCCAGGGCATCCTGGAGCCTGTCTTTATTTGAACCAGCATTGGCCCTTTCTGTCCACATGCCACCTTCCTCCTCTGGAACTGATCCCAAGAATCAGGAGACAAGGGGAACCTTTCTTTCCTATGGCCACTCTGAAAGCCTACTGAGGAAGAACTCAGGTTGACCCAGGTACCTGTGATGTTCCTGCCCACTTAGACTGTCAGAATGGTTGTGTCTCACTACTGAGGCCAGGAACCAGGTTGCTTGAAGCGTAGGGTGTGACAGAGCAGACAAAAAACCTCTCCCTTCATATTAGTGACAGAATGAATCTTCAAGCCCCACTCCCAGCCCCCTGATGATGCTGTTTCAGACACCTCCACTTGTATACAGGATGAGATCTGTGTCACATAGAATCTAGATCCCAAACAGCTGCCAGAGATGCTCCTGACACACTGCAGAAATTCTGGTACCTGCTTCTCTGTGGTCAGGAAGGAGCCAGAGAAGATGAGTTCCCTCTGTCTGTCTTCCTTGGACTGTCCTGAGACCCAGTTTCTCCATGTGTTCCTGGTCTAGAGACATGATACAGTAGCTAGCACACAAAGCATAATCCTGACTTTCTCCATTTTCCATCTCTTTTCCCTTTCCTTTTACTCTGGACACCCTGGAATTACACATCCAAAACAGACCATTAACCTGTAATCCTTACCCGTGACTCTGTTTTATAGGAAGAGCAGGAAGCCCACTGTGATAATAAAGATGAAAAATCACTAACCAAAGTTTTTAATTTTATCAGAGATCCTTACACCTTTGGTAATAAAAGTCACAGGCTGACCAAAGGAGTTTTCTAATACATTTATGCATCATGGTTAAAAGTTAATGTTCGATAAAAACTTATTTAAGATCATATTGAAAGGTATGTCAGGGATTCTGGAGATATAGAACAGTTAGTAGAGTTCTCTCCCAGTGTGCACAAATTCTTGGGTTCAGTCCCCAGCACTGCAAAAAGCTGGGCCTGGTGACATGCACACCTGTGACCCTAGCACTGGGGAGGTGGAGATAGAAGAGTCAGAGGTTTAGGGTCATCCTAGGCAACGTGAGGAGCTCGAGGCCAGCTTGGGTGACATGAGACCCTATCTCCAAAATGATAGGAAAAACAACAAGAAAAATATATATATAAACCTTCCCATAAAGAGACAGTGGATTAGAGAGATGACCATGGTAGGCAAGAGAAGGTAGTGCGCTCAGGGTTGTCTCTCAACCAAACAGGAAGGGTAGTGCCTGTAGGAGGAACCCTAGGAAAAGAGGTCATGGAGGGCTAGGATAAAGGACAGGAATCAGGATTGATCCCCTCTCTCATTCTGCAACAACCGAGTCAGTACCCCTGCCCATCACTCCCTTTAGAAGATTGGAGGTTTGCTCCCTGGAAGGTTTTGAGCAAGGAATCCAGATGTCAGGAACCAGATGGAGCAGAGGAAACATGTGCACTAATGAACTTCAGAGAATCTACCTTCTGACTTTCCTCCCAGAACAGTAGCAGCTAGGAAAGGAAGAAGGGAAAGAAAATGTCATGACATCAAGTACAAGGCATTCTGCCTGGAATTTGAGAAAGAAATTGAAGGAATTCAAGAAAGAAAATGAAGAAAGTATACTGAAGGTGTCTGTTAAAAGCATGATAGAAGGAAATTCTAGAACTAGAAATTATTAATTTCTAGATTTCAAAATCCACCAGGGTTCCATGCAGTAAACAACTGCAGCCCAGACTCCATCATGAAACTTGATTGACAGCAGGAGCCTTAAGAAGCACAAAAAGTTCCCAGTGAGTAAAGCTGGTCACTTTAGGAGGAACCAGAATCAAAAGAGCCTAAGAACCTAGGAGACAATGGGAAATATTATAGACAACAGAAGAAATTATCCAAAACAAAAACTCTATGAACATCCATCCAATGGGAACCAAAGAAATAAGCACCTCATTGTCCATAAGCAGAGAAGGAATGATATGATTGGATGTTAGTCACTCTGTCGATGTGATAGAATATCTGAGAAGAGCATTAAGGAACAGAAGGCTTATTTTGGCTCATAACTTAAGGGTCCAACCCATCATGCATCTGCAGTCAAGAGGCAGAAAGAACTGTATGCTGGTACTCAGCCCCTTCTCCTTGTTATTCAGATGGGCTCCCGGAATGGTGCCATTCGTGTTTAGAATGGGTCTTTCCACCTCAGTTAATCCAGTCTAGAATTTCCTTCACAGACACACCCTGGGGCTTGTCTCTTAGGTGACTCTAGAGCCTGTCAAATTGATCATCAGTATCATCACAGCCGGGGTTTTACAACCCCTGAGGACTTCATGAATGCCATGAATTGAGTACCCATGGCTTCTGACATGGAAGAGGAGAAGGCCAGCACTTACTTAGTAGTGGAAATCACAACAAACAAGCTAAATGGACCGAAATCTGAGCAGGACTGTTAACCCACACCAAGTGACAGGAAACAAGATGGCAGAGCATGTTAACTAGTGTGATAGAATTGCAGCATCAATTCAGAGTGCGGAAGCTTCAGGCTACACAGCCAAGAAATAAGCAGAGATGGAGAGGGAAACCTACGTATCAATTTTTTAAGATTTATTTTTTACATTTGCTACTTTGTGTGTATGAGGGTTTTTCTTGAATGTAAATATATGCACCATGTGCATGCCTGGTGCCTGTCGCGATCAGAAGAGGGCATCAGACCTCCTGGAACTGGAATTACAGACCATTTGTGAGCCACCATGTGGGTTCTGGGAATTGAACCAGGGTCTTCTGCAAGAGCAACAAGTGTTCTTAATCAGTGAGCCAACTCTCCAGTCCCTAAAATATGCTTTTTTTTTAAAGACAAAAGCATATTATATATTAATTTAAATAATATCTGAAAACTGTATGCCATTTATGAGGGCATTGAAGCTTCAACACAAGTTTATTATAAGATATCATCACTGGGCTTGGTGGCACACGTCTTTAATATCAGCACTTGGGGGCACAGTCAGGAAGATCTATGACTGAGAGGCCAGCCTGGTCTACATAGAATATTCCAGACCAGCCAAGGCTACATGGCAAGACCTTGTCCCAGGGGAAAAAAAAAGTAGTTATTTTTAATATTTTTTTATTTTTGAAGATAGTTCATCTAGATGTGTATGGTTTCGCAAATATGTATGTGCAAACATTTGTCTTTCTGTCTGCAACCCCCATGATCAAGGGATAGGGCCAAGACATTATGAGCACAGTCAGTGGCTGTTGCTCTGGGTCACTAGGCTGTAGTGGTATTGTAGCATATTCCAATATAGGATTGGAATACTTTCGTCCAACGGCTATCGCTGCTTTATGGAATCATTAGTCGCAGTGTGGTTGCTGAAGACCTCTGTTCCAAGGTGGCAGGGACACAGGGATGAAGCAGACCCAGAAAGCCAAGGCTCAGCAATAACCCTCAAGGAACCCACCCCCTTTCCTCTCCTGGGTGGCAGCAGCTTGTTGGCCGCCTAAGCAGAAGGGGAGGCATGCAGTTGGAACCCTTGAGCTCTTCAGTGCTGCCCTTTCTCAGTCCTTGATCTTGTTCCTTCGAGGCAATGGAAGGGAGGTCAGCAATGAGCAGGTACAACTTTGCCATGGTCAATGGTGTGATTAATTCCCATCCCTCCCAGCCCCCTTGTGGTCTTCCAGGAGAAATGGTTACCAAGAAATAGGAAGTATCCGGAGAGCTCAGGCATCTTCCCTCTGTGGCCTCTCGAGTACAGAGGAGATCATTAGAGGGTCCTTGTGTTGCCTAGCAACCCATGAATGCTGTTTGCTATCATGTCATTAATATGATATGAAAGTGTCTCATAGAAGACATTCATCTCGCATTAATGAAAATCAAATTTGCTAATATGACACAAAATCTGTTCTTCCTTGTGACTGTCTATACTTAAGTAGCTTATTTATTGAATTAGACAGTGAGTGGTTTTCAGGCTTGAGACTGTTAAAGTATCAGAATAATGACTTTGTTTCCAATAATATCAGATGGCCTTTAATGATGTGATTATGCAGCTGTCACTCCGTGACCACCATCCTTGGACCAAGTGCCCCTCCCTGGAGTCTCACCCAGACACCCATCCGCTACTCTGCCATACAGCTTCTCACACAGGCAAGCCTCAGTAGGGAAACGCTTCCCTTTCGAGCCTGTCTGCTCTCCAGATGAGCACAATTTTCCTTCAGAGCTCTGGGACCAAAGAATGAAGGTGTTTAGCATAAAGAAGGCTCTCAAATTCTAAGCATAAAAGGGATGGCCACAGGTACTCATGTTTCCTGTCTCTTGGAAGATGGGATAGAAAATAGCCCTAAATGCATCAGGCCCCTTAAGAAATACGGACAACATCCTACTTTAAACACAATGTGTTCCTGAAAACAAGTATGGAATTCGAATATACAAAACCCGAGTGATAAGCCAGTAACACCTAAAAGTTAAGGTGTCTGGCATTCAAGAAGCAGAGGCAGGTGGATCTCTGTGAGCTTGAGGCCAGCCTGGTCTACGTAGAGTTCCAGGATAGTCAGGGTACATAGAAAGACCCTTTCTCAAAACAAATAAAATAAAACAAAATGAGGTGCTCAGTGTCCTGTAGTGTTTTTAACACATGGAAATTTAAAGTCAGCAGTTAGAAAGGAACATGGAGTGGCTAAGTTGTAACAGGGTTGGTGAGGTGGCTGAACAGGGAAAGACACATGCCGCAACTCCTGACAACCTGAGTTCACTCACTGGGGCCCACTCAATGGAAGGAGGGAACTCACTATCTCAAGTTGTCCCCTGACCTCCTTGCAATTTGAAATGTGCATACATATTGATTCAGAAATTCCACTAGTGACCACAAAGATAGCCTGTCAATGGAAATGTTCTTTGGGATAATAGGAAATTTGGAAATTTCCTTAAGATTCAGATTAGGAAAACACATTAGAATCTCGTCACTCTATGCAATATAAAAATGTCATTAACCAGAATGAGGCCGAGCTGGTGAGATGGCTCAGATGGGTAAATGCCACCAAGCCTGATGACCTGGGTTGGATGCCATGAATCCACATGCTGGAAGGAGAGAAGTGATTCATACAAGTTGTCTTCTGACCTCTCCACTTGTACTGTGCCACAATAAATAGGATTAGTTAAGAAAGGCGAACAGATAGGCTCTGTCCAGTCATTTAAAAATCATGCCCTTATGGTAATGTCTCAGCTGATGGTGAAAAGTTCAAAGTACACTGACGAGCCAAGGAGTGAGCTACAAACCAGCATGTAAAGTTCTGTTTATGTAAGGATATTAATCCCACAGCAGGCCCCTGGTGCTCTCTGGGAACCAACAGTTTGCTCCACACTCTCTGCCTATGTTCCCTCTGTTGTTTCTTTGAGCAATGCACGGGACAAGCTTCTCTCATTCCCCCCACCCCCCATCAACCTCTGTAAAATGTTCATGTTTCCTGGGTTTTGTTTTCAACCTTCTTGTCACCTTTTAATTAAGTCACACCCTCTCTCACATTCAACTTCTGACTGTGTGCTACTGTCTGTCTTGCCAAATACTCTCTTAGGATTGAGCTAGGGACTATATAAGCCTTCCCCCTTTTTTTCCCCTCACAGCTGCTATAAAAGGAACTGGCAGGCATCCTACTGTGGCTGTCTGTGAGTGTAATCCTCAGTTCCCCAAAGGAAGTTTACTAAACTGAACTGTCAGGGGCTTCAGGTGACACATCCCAGACAAGGGGCTAATTAAATGAAGGATCCTGGTCTGAGGACCAGAACTTTCCCCATCTCTTACTGTCTGGGAATCAGTAAGAGGGGACCCTCTTCTCCTCACAGGCCTGAACTCTTCAGAGCTCCCGCCATATTGTCTGTCTGTAGTGTAATAACTCTTTTAGTAAACCTTTTATCCAAAAGGACAGTCTGCCTCGGTGTCTGTATTGAATCCTAAAATGTGAGACCTGATGTAATGGTGCTGAACCCCACAGTCTCCCCCCAGTTCTCCTGTAGGCACCTCTGTCTCTATATCACCTTTAGAAAGAAATGGAGTCATCAACTCTCTTTGTCCCCTCTCCACGTTTCCATGCCCCTCCTGCCCTCTCCTCTTCTAAGCCAGGAAGCTTGACATGTCTGAAACACCCCCTTTGTACTTCAGTCCAGCAATTAACAAACCATCCACCTTCTCAGGCAGTGGTCCTCAACCTTCCTAATGCTGAGACCCCTCAGTACAGTTCCTCATGTTGTGGTGACCCCCAATCATAAAATTATTTTGTTGCTACTTCCCAACTGTAATTTAGCTACTGTCATGAATTGGAATGCAAATATCCGATATCGAGGGTGTCAGGTATGTGACCCCTGTGGGGGCCACAAGCCACAGGCTGAGAACTGCCGTACGAAGGGTTAGGACAGTAGAGGGGCTCCACTCCACCTCCCAGGATTTCCTCCCATCCTGTGCAGCCACCGTCATCAGGTGCCTTCACTTCTGCCCTTACTCCATTCCGTCTCAGCCTCCGCACTGTGGTCGGACTTTCCCTGGGGCACCAGCCAGCAAATAATGACACAGAAGCTTATGAGTAATTATGAAAGCTTTGGCCTTTAGCTTAGTCTTGTTCCCAACTACATCTTATAACTTAAATTAATCTGATTTTATTCATCTATGCTCTGCCAGTGGCTCGGTGACCTCTCCTCTGTACCCTATGTCCTGCTTCTTCAGTGTTTCCCTGGCCTCTCCCGCATGCCTAGATTCATCCCCCATCCCCCTCTCTTGGCCCAGAAGTCCCACCTACTCTCTCCTGCCTAGCTGTTGGCCATTTCACTCTTTAGTAAACCAATCACAGTGACACATCTTCACTCGGTGTAAACAAATATTCTGCAGCTGCATACTGTGTCCAAAGCATCTGCTCCAGAATATACCCACACTGTCCACAGCACGCTTGTTAAATGTTTCCATAATCTTCCACAGATGGACACCTAGAATCTCTCCAGACCCACTGCCTCTTACCTTTCATCTGGCTGGACTCTAAAGCCTGCTGCATTTCTCCTTGCCAGCATCTCTCACACCACTGTGGATATCCCCATGCCATTCCTTCTGACTGGAATACCTTTGGTGGACATTTACTCCCCCTGGGCTTCCCTACAGTCTGCTAAATGCCCCTGGGGTCAACTCCCTGTGGCTTATCCACGACACTTACCGCAGTGCTCTAGGGGCACAATACTATGGTGATCTATTAAATAGTCACTCTCCTTGTGGCTAGCTACTCCAGAAGAACCACAGCATGTTCATCCTTGTACTTGAAATGTTTCTGTCAATGGGAATTCAACAAATACTGACTTTTAAAACCCTTTTAGGCCAGGCATTGGTGGTGCACGCCTCCCAGCACTCGGGAGACAGAGGCAGGCAGATCTCTGTGAGTTGAAGGCCAGCCTGGTCTCCAGAGCGAGTGCCAGGATAGGCTCCAAAGCTACACAGAGAAACCCTGTCTCAAAAAACCAAAAATAAAATAAAATAAAATAAAATAAAATAAAACCCTTTTAATCCATATCAATGCTGTGCAGAAGAAATGAAGCAAGACCCAGAACACTAACTTTTTAAAAAAGTATTAAAAGAAGCAGATGAGGACTGAGGTGTGGCTCAGGGGTAGACCTTGACTATCCGGAGTGAGGGTTCCGTCTTCCAGGACAGCAGCAAGTCAGGGATGGGAATGGAGACCAGAGGGACAGAGGAAATTAATACAGAATTTTTTTATTTAATCCAATTCTATCCAAAATGATTGTCCTTTTATTACCTAACTAAAAACAAATATTCATCAGATGTTATTTTATTTCTTCCCTTTGCATGGGTCTCTCAGTATGGAGGGAGTGCATTCTGCATGTGCAGTACATCCCACAGACCATACACATTACAAAGGCCTGGTGGCTGCAGGAGGCTTGTGGTCCCCAGGCCAGACCATATAGGTCTGGGCAATTTTTACTCTGGACCCCAATCTTTTACTTAAAATACAGAGTTCTCCAATGTGATCTCACATTCCTTTGAGTTCTAAAGAAAAAGCTCTGGATTTCATGGAACTGGAGAATGCCCTTTCACTGCAAGTGAAGAGTGTCCCACCAGTAGCCAGCCAGCTGCATCCTAGCCATTGCCTCAGATTTGCCTGCCCCATGTGCACACAATGTAAGCCCTCACTGTGGTACCCTCACAAACTTGAGGCCCAGACACAGAAGTTCTGTGAACACAGACTTGAAAGCTTGGATCTGTGGTCACCTCTTCACGATGAAGAAACAAAATACTTAGTGATTGCCTTCATTCTCCTTTGTTCTCCAGTAACATGAGACTTTGAAAAGGTGACAGAAATAGAATGAAGAATAACTTGGGCCTTTGCTTAGGTTCTTTTGCGTAGATTCTCTAGATATAAACATCTTATCACACTTGCTTCATTGTTTTCACTCACACCCCTTTACACACACACACACACACACACACACACACACACACACTTACTCTCCTCCTCCATGGAAAGGTACAACTATTTCCTAAGGCTTGAAAGTGAGTCACTTATGTGATACCCCTTTGCTTCTAAATACTACACTGTCTCCTAAGAATAACAGCATTCTTGTATTTCCCCTGAAAGATTGTCAGAATTGTCTTTCATTTTTAAATTATTTATTTATTGTATGTTGGTGTTTGTGTTTGTGTGTGCATTGCCACTGCACATGTGTGGAGGTCAGAGGACAACTTGTGGGAGTCTCCTTCCACCACGAGGATTCTGGAAATCCAACTCAGATTGTCAGTCTTGGTGGCAAGTGTCATAAAGCCACCCTACTGGCCCAGCTGTCAGACTGTAAAAGGGACATTACTTCAAAACAAATTTGGATCTTTGGTCATTTGCTCACCGCCATCCTCAGGCTCCTCTTCCTACCCAGGAGGCCAATCCAGGAACTCCTTAAATGCCATCTATTCTCAAATTTCTCCAACTGGGGACAATCCCATAGCCTTTTCTTTCCATGACTATCACCTTTGAAAGCTATGAGTCTACGTGGTCATGGTGGTACACACCTTTAATCCCAGCACTCAGAAGGCAAAGGCAGGACCATCTCCATAAATTAGAGGCCAGCCTGATCTAGATAGTGAATTCCAGGACAGCCAGAGTTGCATCGTAAGATGCTGTTGGGGGGAGGGTAACTATAAGGTTCTATAGAACCTCACACCTCTGATTTGTCTATCATGTCCTCATTCTTTTCAGGTTATGTGCCTTGGAAGGAGCCATGGGAGGCCTGTATCCTTCTTGGCTATTGTATTAGGAGTCCTAGGATGTTAAGTGACTTTTCATTCCTCCTGTTAATGGAGTCACAATAGAGCAGGACTGGGGCTGCTTCCCTGGAAATGTGGTCCTTTACCTTGCTAATTAGTCAGTGATGCCTTGAGGCTGTGAAAATATCGTATTTTTCATTGTTACTTTTTTCCCACCCATGTTAGAGTATCGACTGACACTTCTAACCCGATTCAGGTATTACTGTGCTGTTGGCCAAATAGTGGCTTTTTTCTAATTCCGTCATTCATCCTATCATCATTATTCTGCATTCGGCCACAAGGAAGAAATATCGTTCCTTCCTTCTGTCTGTGTTCGTTCGTTCATTCATTCATTCATTCATTCATTCATTTATTCATTTCAGTGTGGGCTTTGGGGTCTTCACTCTCTCACAGGTAATAACCTATCATCCACACTATTGTGGGACAGGGAATGGAAGTAGGAATATGCTAGTTACACTTTGATCCCTACAAGCAAGAGGTGGAATTTAGTCCTTGCCTTGGATGGGTGAAGTTTGATCCTCAGCACTGCAAAACAGAGAGCAAAGAAAGAGAAGACATGTATGTTCCACTGTCAGCTTCTGCAAACCCTAAGCCCTGAGAGTCATAGATGGGCCAGAGTGGCTTCAAGACTCCCATGAAAGCCAGGAGCACATTCTTTTAAAAACCCCATTGCGGAAGGGAATTCGTTATTTAACTCTTTTAAACATGTCTTAAGTGTGGAGTGTATTCTGTCTGTGCTGGCTAATGGTGTTACTACTGAGCACTCTTAAAAACTTAGAGAGCCATTCATTTAACCAAAGGAAAAAAGAGACATCATCATCTCTTCCTGGGGTTTACTGGCCCCTGCAGCCTTGGTCTCTCAAAAGATAATTCCTCCTGGCTCCTTGTCCTGTGAGTTTCCTGGTGGATTCTCTATGCACAAAGACACTCTTTTCCTTCCCTTAAGAAAATAGGTAGAAAATGAGTGAGTTGGAGCAAGGCTGAGTGGCTGCAAGGCCTGCGTTAGGCAGGCTCCCGGTGGCCTAATTAAAGGAAAATGTCTGGGCTTTCTATGAAGAGAAGCAAAGTAAGTGGGGGAAGGACAGGAAGGGAAGACAGAGCCCTAAGAGCATTCCTTTTCCTGCCGAACTAAATGCCAACCTTGCTTCAGACCATTAGGCCTGAGCCTATACAGCATCAATATAAGTAACTGGGCAGCCATGGGCCACTGGATTGTTGTGCAGACTGGATGAATGCTCCTATTAAATGGGAGATGTGCAAAGAAACATCAGAGATGAAACAATAGAGACGTACTTAGAACTGAAGCCCAGTTTCATCCCCGACTGTGGATGCCTCCAGTGGTACCTGCCAACCCCAGCACTGTTGGTGATATCATACATAGGTAACTGCTAACAGAAGCTGGGGGGCAGCATGCATTTCTGCAGCAAAGCGATTCAGTCTGCAAGTCAGACAAGAAGTCAGATAGCCCAGGGTGAAATCCAGCCCGTGGAGCTCCTTGAAGGGACCAGCTCCCCTTTCGGCAGCCATAACAGTCGAACACGTGCTTGCCATAAACTTGCCTTGGTCACTTAGAGGTCAGATGCCTGCCTTGTGACAAGGAACCAATCAGAAGTTAGCTGGTGGCACTATGCTTTACAACCCTGGGTGTGCTTTACGGACAAGCGCACAGCAATGACGCACAAAGCATAGCAACCACCCTGGGAGGGCCTATGGGCCATAACAACCAGTTGACCAATCAACACAGGGCAAGCCCTCCAAGCCTGGAGGCACACCAATCGTGAGCCTGTGCGTACCCCTAGACACTCCCCTTACGCTGCCCTATAAGATCTCTCGGGAGGCCTTAGGAGCTGTCTTTTGCTAGCCATCCACCATGGTGTGTGGGTGAAAGACCCCCAACATGGGGTTAGCTTGTTAAATTACAATAAAGCTTCGTGCAGTTTGCAGCAAGCTCTCGAATCCGCCTGGTGACCGCAGTCGTGGCCTGGGACCCTGGATACTTGAGTTTTCCGGGGGTCTAACATCCTGAGTTCCTGAGTCTTAACCCCAGCCCCTGCTGGTCGCCGCCATAGGACACACCGTCAGCCATTTTGATTTACTTGGTTCTTTCAACAAGTAAGCAGGTTCATTTAAGCAGGAAGTATGGAACTTCCACCTCCTCAGAACACAAATAAAACAAAATAAACAACAACACCGGAGAGGGGGAAGAGAAGGAAAACAGGGAGCAGGAAGAGGAAAGAAAGAAAAGAATTAGGCCTCAGTTTGAGAATCGCCACGTAATTTGTGCTTTCTTTCTGCTAACGCTTCGGTGCAGCGAATCCTCACAAAGGCCCCTCATGATGTCCCTCTTACGTTTACTGCTCTATAAAATTGCTGGTGAATTAATTTATGCTGATGTCCCTGGAGGGAGGGAAAACAGCCCCTGAGAAGAAAATCACAGTGCAAAGGAAGGCTTTATTTGAATTAAGCAGCAAACAAGTGTTTGACCAGTGTCTTTAGTTTCAGGCTCACATGGGAAGGGATTGGCAACATCTTAGACTGAGGCTTAGGATAAGGCCATTGGGAGGGACAGCAGTGAGGAGGGTGCTTTAGTTAGAACCCTGCCCTGGGTGGAGCACAAAGGCTAATCTGAGTGGCCTGTGTGTCTCTGTGACGTCCAGCTTTGGAGGAAGGACCATCACTGCACCTATTTTAAAGTTAAAAGTGCTGAGGCTGGGCAACACTAGAGCCTCACCTGAGTGACACTGGTGTGTCACACAAGCTGGCAAGTGGCAGTGCTACAACAAAAAGAAAAGAGACATCAGTAAATTAGAAACTGAATGAAGCCAACAGCACGACTGAGCAGAGGTGTGCTAGCCCGTGTCATCGAATGGCTTCCTGTGTCCACATCAGCGGGACAGGCAAGGAGGCTCATAGCTTTGGTTGGTTTTGTCTCCATAGAGGTCATGGTCTGTGACTGGATCTGCAAGGATTCATTCTTCCCTCCCTCTCCCTGTACTGGACTGGAGCCCAGGGCTCACTCATGCTAAGCAAGCGCTCTACAACTGAGCCATAGCCCTGGCTAAAACATGTTCGACCTTCTAAGCTGAAACTCAAGGTTTTCCTGAACGGAGTGTCCAAGGCTCTGAAAAACAAATGGACATCAGACACAGATTCTGGCTAATTCTTTC
This sequence comes from Cricetulus griseus, assembly GCF_003668045.3. Lineage (NCBI taxonomy): Eukaryota > Metazoa > Chordata > Mammalia > Rodentia > Cricetidae > Cricetulus > Cricetulus griseus. The sequence goes on along the minus strand of NC_048599.1, from coordinate 32,813,450 downwards.
AAAGCATGATGTCTAGGCAGGCGCAGTGGCTAACACCAGACATAGTAGTTATTCAGGCAGCTGGGGAAGGAAGATGGCAGGAGCCCAGGGGCTTCCCCACAGATGTGTTGTACTTTTCTCTGGGGCCAATGAGTGTAACTTCCCACAGGGATTGTGTGGATCTGCTTTCCTCAGCCTGGCTGAAGGATTCGTAGGTTGTCAGAGCCCCACCCAGTGTCTATGTGCCTGTCAATAACCCAAGGCGCTGTGGATGAGGCTAATCAATATCTCAATGATCGGGCCACATTGACCAGAAATGGTTACTTAGGTTCCACAAGTTGACATTTCCCAGGGCTTCTTAGGTGGGAGTGTGTGATCAGCAAAGTGACAAAGAATGCAAGTCCTCAAACAGCAGCGGGCCGACCACTGGCAAAGAAGCAGAGGTTGCCTGTCCTGGTTAGAATCAGAGACTTTGTGACCGTCCTCCACACCCTGTGTCATTATGAAGGTAACAAATCTGAGGCCATTCTTCCTTTGTCCCCCTGGCCCTCTCCTGTTTCTAGGGAGACATTCAGATAGGCAAGTTGTTCTGTGACTAGTCTTCCTTTTCTGTTTTGTTTTTCATGTGTTTTGTTTTGTTTTGTTTTTCTGGCTTTTTGTGTTGAGACAATGTCTCATTATGTTGCCTAGGCTGCTTTCAAACTCATGGCAATCCCCCTGCCTCTGCCACCCAAATGGTGGGATTACAAATGTGAGCAACCTTGTCTGCTTCACCACCGGCTTTTGAGTATGAATTGGGAAACAAATTAGTGCGTCTTCTTTTTAACTGACTATTCAGGGGAGAGTAAATGTCTCCCAAACTCTTCACCAACGCCTACTGGGCTATGGTGCATGGTCATGACAAGAACAGAAACCGACCCTCAGCCCCGACTCACAGTGACTCAGCTCAGGGTTCTTTTTGCTTTAAGACAAAGTGCAGTGAGTACAAACTGCACTATACTGCATTTCAACCTTTCCCACAAAGTGCAGTGAGAACGACTGTACTTATACCGCATTTCAGCCTTCCCCACATTAGTGAGTAGGGCTTGACTTTCCATGGTGACTAGAAACAGCTGTGCACCTGGCAGTAGGCCTCCATGCTGCATGTGTGAGATGGGTCAACATATTTCTTGTTGTGTTTTTTCACCTTACAATGAGCTCGGCAGGGTCTCCATCAAGATCTCCCTTTCCAGAGAAGGAAAGTAGTTAACTGAAGCCTGGAAGTCCTTGGGGGAGGGGCACCATGACTGGTACCTTGCAGTAAAACCCCTCTCTGATGTCCTTATATCTGAAGGAAACAATCCTCATTCGACTGATCACCACTGCAGAAGGAGTTTGGTTAAAGTCAACACTTGTCTAATGAAGGGCTCAGCATCCCAGCCACCCTGTCCCCCTCTCACTCATCCTGCAAATGGATGGCTGAAACTAAAGCTTGCCATGGGTAAGGGGACAGATAAGTCTGGCCCCGACCTTGGGACAGCAGTGTTTTCCAGGAGCTTCAATCTGAGGCATCCCTGTTCTGGCTGCTGCAGGGACCCAGAATTCACCAGCCCCTGAGTGTGAAGGTGGGTAGTGGTGTTGTGATATGTGGTGTATGTAGAGCATTTGGGGGGTGTTTATTGTGCTGGGTGTGTGTATGCATGTGTGTGTGTGTGTGTGGTGTGTGGTGTGAATGTGTGTGTTTATATGGAATGTGTACATGATGTGTGTACATTTATATGTAATGTATGTGTGGGGTGTGGTGTTAAGTGTGTCTCTGTTTATATGTAATGTGTGTGGGGTGAGGTGTGTGTGTTATTTGTGTGTTGTGGTGTGTATGTATGTGTATATGTAATGTGTGTGGTATGAAAGTGTATGTGTTGTTTGTGTGTTGTGGTATTATGTGTGTGGTATGGTATGTGTGTTTATATGTAATGTGTATGTATTGTAAGGTTGCATGTATGTTGTTTGTGTGTTATGGGGTGTGTGTTTGTGGGTGGTGTGATGTGAGTGTGCATATGGTGTGTGAGTGTGTGTTTATATGTAATGTTATATGGTGTGAGTTTGCATTTGTCTTGTTTGTGTGTTGTGGTGTGTGTGTGTGTGTGTGTGTGTGTGTGTGTATGCATGATGTGGCAGGAATTTTTAGCAAGTTTGATAAGCATAGATTTTGTTGTTAGGAAAAATACTATTTATTTCTAAAATACTGGAAATATTTATTAAAATTGTTACCAATCCCTCATTTTCTTTACTAAAGTCCAGTTTTCTGAAAAATGAGTTTGCCACTAATTCAAAAGAGGAGTAGAGGAACGAATGGGAAGAGCATGGAGGATTTGTAGGGCCATAAAGTTATCTGTATGCTACTATGATAGCATAGCATGGACTATCTGTATGACTATCAGTACAAATCTGCCAAAACTTAAAAGATTTACAACACTGAGAAAACACCATACTGCAGTTGGTAACCCTGCAGCATCATCGGGCCATTGGTGGTAAAAATGCCCCATAGCAACAGCAGTACCAGGTGTGAATAACATAACAGGAGGAGGAGGCGGATACAAGAACTCTACTTTCTGCTCTGTTATTTAAAAGAAACAAAAGTTGCTTTTAAATAAAGACATATTGTAAAGTCCAGTGTGCTGTGACACGGGGATGCTGAGAGGTGGTAACAGTAAGTAAATTAAGCCAATCACAGGGAGACAGATATGTGTTTTACTCCTAGTAATTTCCAGGTCTTATATAGATGGGTATAATATCAAGGTCACATATGTAAATCATATCTATGATCACATATATTATTAGTTACATGCATGTTAGTGAAACTACAACTCAAATTGTCTAGGGCAGTGGTTCTCAACCTTCCTAATGCCAAAACCCTTTCATACAGTTCCCCACTTTGTGGTTATCCCCAAACATAAAATTATTTTCATTGCTACTTCATAACTGTAATTTTGCTGCTGATAAGAGTCGGAATGCAAACATTTGATATGTAGGATATCTAATATTTGACTCCTGTGAAAGGGTCATTCAACCCCCCACCAAGGGGTTGGGATCCACAGGTTGGGACCTGTTGGACAAAAGGACCAAATGGAGCTAGCAGGGAGAGCAAGAAAAGGGACGGAAGGAGGAATGTGCTCAACACGAAATATGCACATGTATGAAGGCTTGGCAAAAAAGAGAAGGATATTTTATTAGCACATGAAGTATGCATATTAAATTTAAAAACTTAATAATCGGGGGCATATGCTGGCTTGGTGGTATATGCCTGTGCCAGATAGTTTTATGCCAACTTGACACAAGCTAGATTCATCAGAGGAGAGGGGACTTAAATTAAGAAAATGCCTCCATAAGATTGGACTGATAAGCCTGCAGGGCATTTTCTTAATTAGTGATTGATGGGGCAGGGCCCAGCCCATTGTGGGCGAGTCCACCCCTGGGATGCTGGTCCTGGGTTCTATAAGAAGCAGGCTGAGAAAGCCATGATGAGCAAGCCAGTAAGCAGCACTCCTCCATGGCCTTCTGCGTCAGCTCCACTCTTGCCCTGTTTGAGTTTCTGTACTGACTTTCTTCAGTGATAGACTATGATACAGAAGTGTAGGTCAAATAAACCCTTTCCTCCCCAACTTGCTTTTCCATGGTGGTGTTTCATTGCAGTAATAGAAACCCTGAAACAATGCCTTTAATCCCAGCACTTGGGAGGCAGAGGCAGGCAGGTTATCAGTGAGTTCGAGCCCAGCCTGGTCTACAAGAGCTAGTTCCAGGACAGGTTCCAAGCTACACAGGGAAACACTGTCTCAGAAAAAAAAAAAAAAAAAAAAAGAGTTTGAATCAAAGTACCTTGCATGGGTGGATAGTGTCACTCCCAGAAGACATGGGTTATTAAATGAAAGCCACAGTGCAAGGAGTGAAGGAGTGAGCTTCCTCTCAGTTATTGGTCAGGGAGGCACCAGAAGTCTCCAAAGCAATACAGGTTATTGCTAATGCCCATATGGTTAATCACCATAAGTGTATGGCAAGAGCCTATTGCTGAGGACACCACACACTCTAGCTACGGGACACAGGGAAATCAATCTCAAACCAACCAGGAAACTTCTTCCCTACTTGCTTTTATAATGCTGAAGGTTCTGTGACCCCCATGAGGCAATATATCCCCACTGATGCAAGAGGGGCAAAACCGTTATGGGGCCAAAGCTAACAGCTTTCTGATAGGATTTGAGCCTGGCCCTGTAATCCTGGTCAAAAGCCCATAGGCCCTCGGCTATTTTTATTTTGTTATTTTGCTACATAATCACCCTGTCAAATCACCTGCTAAATAGCTATGTTTATACCAATAGCCCTGGACTGCTCTCTGGTCAGAGAAACTTCTTTATGCAGTGGGAAGAAGTCAATGCAGAGATGCATAGATGGCCAAAGTGCTAAAGAGAACAACGTCAGCCCCTCCCCCAATCCTGGAAAGGACATACAAGCCTGAGGATGGGAAGGGTGCTAGGAAATGCTGTTTTTGGACATGGCATGACTATTACAGTCATGAAGTCACAGTGGCTATGGTTACTTGCACAAGATCAAGGCAACCAAAATTCTGTCACAGATGCGGAGACTGTTCCCAGACCCCACTCTATCATGGAGCTATTGGCAATTACAAGCTGGTAGGGGTGAATCATTCTTTTTTTGAGGATATGGCCGTTAATAGGTTTCCCATACTTCAGGGGATAGCCCCATAACTGTGCACATATGGGCAGGACTAAGTGGACTTGGTGGGTTATAAAAGTACATGAAGTTGAGATGGAGGTGTTAAGAGAGATATAGAGATAGGCAGAGGAAAATGGAGAATGGATATAACCATATTCCATTGTGTACATGTGTGAGCTTCTCAAGAATAAAGGAAAGATTTTTTAATGAATTGAGGCAGAAGCAGGCAGATCTCTGAGTTTGAAGCCAGCCTGATCTACAAAGTAAATAGAGAAACCTTGTGTGGTGGTGTAAAAAAGAAAATGGCCCCAAGGGGAATGGCACTAGTAGGAGGTGTGGCCTTGTTGGAGTGGGTGTGGCTTGTTGGAGGAATAGTGTCACTGTGGAGGGGGGCTTTGAGGTCTCATTTATGCTCAAGCCACACCCAGTGAGACAGACCATTTCCTGTTGCCTGTGAGTCAAGATATAAGAACTCTCAGCACCTCCTCTAGCACCATGTCTGCCTGCATGCTGCCTTGCTTCGCGCCATAACCATAATGGACTGAACCTCTGAACTGTAAGCCACCCCATTTAATTTTTTTCCTTTATAAAAGTTGCTGTGGTCATGGTGTCTCTTCACAGCAATAGAAACCCTAACTAACACCCTGTTTTAAAAAAAGGAACAAACAAACAAAACCTAATTTACCACAAGCAAACAGGATCTCAGAGTCCGACAAAGCATGTGTGGACAGGCTAAGCTGCTTGGAAACTGTGTGTGGTAAGCACCCTTGGACCACAGTTTGGAGCAAAGTGTAAAGGAAAGGGCTGCTCCAAAGGCATCCAGCCAGTGATTTAGAAAATCACTACCCAAAGGCACAGGATCCAAGAATTGAGGATCAGTCTTGCACACAAGACCCTGTGCTTGATAGATTGCTACATTCAACTTCTTAGAGGAAACTATCCCTGTTCCCAGCTCTCTGAAACACCTCTCCGGATAGCAGGTTCTTACTCTGACTGTGGAGGTATGGTCAATAATCCATGTATATTTGTAAATAGCCCAGGAACCTTGGAGACTACTGGCTACCTCTCTGCTGGTGGTTTTCTTCCTAAATTGCATTCAGTTCTATGATCAGGACTTGCGGTTGGGAGGGGGACCAAGATCTGTGTGTCACCCTTGTTTCGGGATGTCTCTCAGTCAGCTAATCCATTTGGTTGGTCGAGGGCAATTTGGTGTCACAGACAAACACAACAGAAGCCAAAGACCTTGTTCATTGTCCTCAGTGTTGCCCTAGGAGCTCCAGGCAAGAGGGTATTCTCTAAGGAGCCCTTTTATCCGTTGCTCTTGAGGACCATCTGCAAAGCAGCAACACAGCTGAGAAGAAGCCTTCGGAGGATATCTTGGTCATTTGGTCTCAAGGTCATTGTTATCTCACTTTAACAGAACTCAAGAGGGGAATAAAATCCAAAACTAACTTCATATGCTTCTCTCTTTTATAAATGAAAAACAAAATGCCTGCTACTGTTGCCTTCTGAGATATTGGTAGAATGGTATGCCACAGCTATTGTTACCTTCTGAACAAGGCTCCCCAGACATGCTGCCACCTGGGCAATAATGGGACAAGGAAAACTGCAGTTCTCCTTCGTCTGTGAAAACTATTCAAAGTGCTGTGATGGAAAGTGCGTCATCAGAAAGCAAGGTCCCTTTCTGCTGGGCACTGGGAGGAAGCCACAGAGAGTCCCGAACCTATCAAAATAAAGATTTTTTCCTCCTGAACCATCCCAGGCACCGTGCAGACCTAGAAGTGTTTTCAGAGAGTTAAGGCCTCCTGTTTCTCCTATAACCTGTATTAGATTTGGTAGATGGAGCCTGTGGGGACATGGGCATGTCAGTGATGGACACAGGGCATCTAGATCTTCCTAAGGGAAGTAGGATTTCCCCCAGTACTCTCTTGTTATAGCAGGCTGTGGGGATCCATAGGACAGTTGGACAGGTACTAGGCCAGGAAGATGGCCTCCAAAGTACTTGGACTAACAGGACAGATGTAGAGCGCTGGAATGGAGAGGTGAGAGAAAGGATGACGTTATAGATTTACAAAACCAAGAGCCTCGAGGCTTACAGTGGCACCATGGAAACATGCAAGGAAATGCAGCGACAAACTAAAAAAGGATCCCTGGTTTCTAACTTAGGAATTGGCAGTGTTTTGAGATTTGCAATGTCAGTTCCCTGAAGCATGTATATCCAAGAGGTGGGGACCGTCCTGGCAGAGTTGTGCCCTGGTGTCTTGACTGAGCTCTTGTTACAAGACATTCCCAGCTGGGGAGATTGGCCAAGCCTCAGCCCTCTAACCCATCTTCCCCCTGAAGAAGCTGGCTGGAGATGGGCCTAGGAATGTAGGTCCAGAACACCAACCAAATTTCCCATCAATGGCGTGTCATTCCTTGGAATTAATGTCCTTGAGTAATTACAGAGGTCATCTGTGTCATCTGTATAAGCAAACAAGGTATATTCCACTGCCCTGGGTGTGTCTGTCTGCCTCTCTCCCTCTTCTTCTTCCTCTCTCTCCCCCCTCTCTCTCTGTCCTTCCCCCCTCCCCTCTCTCATTATCTCCCCCTCCTCTCTCATCCCCACCCTAGGTGCTGGGGTCAAACCAGGGCCTGTGAATGCTAGCCAAGTATTCTAGCGCCATCTACACCCTCAGCCTTGCTGCTCCCCCTCACACACACCTCAGTATAGCAGTTCACTTTTCACTTTTAATTTTTTTCAGCATGTCTTTTAAAAGTTGACTCTCCTATTTTTGTCTTTGACAGTTCCATGCATGTATATAATGTATTTTTCTCATTTACTCCATCACTCTCTTCAACCCCCTCCCACTCTTGATGAACCCCTTCTTCCTAAGAGGCTGCCTCCTACTTTCATGTCTATCACTGTTTTGAGATGTGGGGGTGGAGTGAGTGAGTGTCTGTGCGCGGCGCACGTGTGTCTGTGTGTGTGTGTGTGTGTGTGTGTGTGTGTGTGTGTGTGTGTGTGTATGAGAGAAAAAGAGAGAGTTGGGGACCACTGAGTATAATTAAGGTTGTTTACATGAGCTTGGGTAGGGGGTTATTTACTGTAGCCTGACCACGTTACCATACCACTGAACGAAATAACTCTTCTCTCTCCAGCAATCATTAACTGTTAATTCCTCAGAAAGGGGGTGTGGCCTCATGAACCCCTCCCCTATCATGATGGAATGTTCTTGTGCGGGTAGCCGCAGCACAGCAGCTATGTCACGTCCAAAAGAAAGTGTTTCACGTCCCTCTTCCTGTCCTCCACCTCTTACATTCTTTCCACTCCATCTCCCTCAGTGTTCCCTGAATGCAGATAAATCTGGTTAAACGTTCCATGGACAGAGGGGGGAATCCCATGAGCCTCTACCCTACACAAAGAACTACAGCAACTGAGGAATGCTGAGAGCGAGAAAAAGTCATCCCCGGTTATCCAGGACCAACTGGTTATCCAGTAGCAGAAGGACAGCCCTGAAAACATACATATAAGTAACATTATACAGGCTGAACAGGTTGTATTTAGGAATACATATGCATACATGCATGTCACAACAATTAATGAGAAAAGGGTCCATGAATTTGAAGACAGCATGGAAGGGCATACGGAAGGGATTTTAGACTCTAAACCTTCTTAATGCTGTGACCCTTTAATACACTCCTCATGTTGTGGTGACCCCCAACTGTAAAGTTATTTGGTTTCTGCTTCATAACTATAATTTTGCTACTGTTATGAAGCGTAATGTAAGCATCTCTGTTTTCCATTGGTCTTAGGCGACCCTCAACTCACAGGTTGAGAACTGCTGTTTTAGAGGGATATGGGGGGAAGTAATGTAATTATATTAATCTCAAGGAAATGTTCGTGGATGGGGAAGTCATAAGCCCTAGGGGTGGGAGCCTTCTAGTATTGTTTTGATGGATGGACATCGTGTCAAACTGCCTTCTAAATCTTCGCTTATGCTCATAGATGAATAGTGCTGTCAGCTTTGATCAGAAAGGCTTGTGTTGGCAGTGGGTGACTGTTGATGCTCTAAATGTGAAGACTAAATAGCTGTTGACTCCTAGCTCTTTGAGACAGGTTTTCACTTTGTAGCTCAGGCTGGCCGTGAACTCATTCTGCGGCCCAAGTTGACCCTGAACACCTTCCTGGTCTCCTGATTCAGGCTCCTGAGAGCTGGGGTTGCTGGTCTGCACCAACATATCCAATTTCTCCTCCCTTCCTTGATGCTACTTATCTTGGGGCGTTTTGCTGTGCTTAGTCCCCTTTAGCAGAATTGCATGGAAGGTTTATGTATGTAGGTTTATGGAAGACAATTTGAAGACAGGCAGTCAAAATTGGGTAGAATACAATGTGTACTCAGTCGGTGACCACTCGCTTGATGCCTGCTGTGTGCAGTTGCCAAGCTCTGCGTCCATGGACTCATCCTATGGTGGATGTGACCGGATACCTCCATTAGGGGTGACTGTCCATTGATCCCCTACAGACCATCACCCCATTTTTGTGGCTCCCCATCCCACCTTCTGTCAAATGCAAATGGACTAGACATTGTTGATGAACTTGTTGCCTGTATATATTGTATATACTTATTGTGTATAGTTTTTCTTGTGTTAGTTGTAACCTTCTTTTGTATTAGACAAAAAAAAGGGGAATTGTGGTGATGTATTATTTATAATTTATTAAAGATTGCCTGAGGATTGACTTAGAAAGCAAAGCCAGCTTCAAGCTATAGAGATCAGGCGGTAGTGGCACACCCCTTTAATCCCAGGACTCAGGAGGAAAGCAGATGGATCTCCGAGTCCAAGACCACCCTGGGTTACCCAATAGTGAATCAGAACTCACACCTTTAATCCCAGGATCTGAGAGGTATAAAAGGTAGAGGCATTCAGTCTGAGAGTTAATCTCTAGCCACGTTGAGAGCATACCAGTCTGAGTGAATCTGAGGAGCAGTGAAGTCTGGAAAAGTCTGAAGATCGCCCCTTTGGTCTGAGCTGAGGTAGGGGTAAGAGCTAGTGCCCGGCTGCTTTGCTTTTCTGATCTTCAGCTTGAAGCTTGAAGCCCAATATCAGCCTCTGTGTCTTTTATTTTTCATGTTACAACCTTCCTAGGTGATCCAGGCCCCTTTCTGCCTCCAGGAGTTTGCTCTTTCTCTTCCCACTCCAGCATGCTTTCTTTCCCCTCAGGTTCCCATGTGACTCCTTCTCCCTTCCCTTGGGTTCGGGCTCACCAAACCATGGCTTCAGAATTGAGCCTCTGATTCCCCTCTACCCCAAGTGTTTCCACCCTGTCCCCACCTCGTTAGTTTTTTCTCAATAATCTTCTCTGTTTAATGTACCGTCCATTCCTTAGCCATCTCAAGAATAGAAACTCCATGTTGGCAGGGACATCTGTCTTTTGGGTCCCTACAGCTTTTCTTGCCCCTGGAAGCAAGGTGGGGACATGAGGGCCAAAGGGTAGATAGTCTTGGTGGAGCTAAGGTTAGATGAACTACAGGTGGCAACTACACGGGGAATCAGGTCACAATGGGATGCCATGCGACCCAAGCACAGACTCTTGCTATGTTCCTGGGAGTATTGGGGACTTCTGCCTCTGTTGCTCCTCTGGCTGGAAACCAGTTTTTCATCCTGTGTGCATACCCACAACACCCACGAACAATGGCAAAGTCAGAAAACCCAGTTTCAGAGAGGAGTGACACCCACCGAGTCAGGCTTAGACCGTGAGGAAGTTTGGTTTCCTGTCCCAGGATGCTTCACTTTACAACATAGCAAAAAGTTAAAATTCAGTCAAAGTGCTTGGTTCTCGAAAGAATGTATCAGATTTTCCACAAATGTGTCACATTTTCGGGGATCACTGTAAACGACCCAGGTTCGTGTTGTTCTCCATATAAAATGGGCATCTGTGCAGCCTTCGGTGACCATTAGCAGCCTGAACACAAAAGCACAGCTTCCCTGCATGCGGTTCAGGTAAGCACCAGCTGAGCTGTGCAGAGGCCAGGCTTCGACACTGAGGTGGCCTGTTTTCTGCTCATTATTAATCCAGAAACCTTCATGACGAACAACATTTGTGTTATTTTCTACCCAAATTTAATCTGTTCATGCAGCAGTTCAGTCAATCCCGCAATCTGTTTTTCTCAAATGAGGGCAGATAATGGAGACGCCGTTCTTTACAAGTCTTCAGGCTTTTAAATTCTGATAAAATCAGGATTCTTCACTGGGTCCTGCCCCAGCTCTGAATTAAAGCACTTTAAATGTAATTACGGAACCTGGCCTTCCATCAGGGACATCCATTTAAAACATTGATTGGCCAGGCTGCTCTGCGAGGCTCTTTATGAGCAAACGATTGCAATGGGGCCAGAACTGTAATTTATCAAGGCAAAAAAGCAGGTAAATACTTTATTAGTGGTAATGAGAGGGTTGCCAGCTAACTGAATCTCTTCTTCCCTCACCAGCTACTTCACGGAGCCGTGGTGCATGGCCCTCTTCCACGATCGTTTTATTGATCTCAGGAAAGAGTTGCGCCAAATCTTAAACTCCAAGCAGGTAAGAGTGATTAATGGATATGTGGGTGTTATTCCTTGCAAATTGTAAGCAGTTGACAGCCGTTGATCATTTAGACTTTCTCCTACATTTCCATCTCACAGTGGTTTTTTAGCAACCCTTTACTTCCTTAAATAAACTCTGGAGTCTATAAATGTAGACAGTGATGCTCAGGGGTAGTGACTTCCCTTAAATCCTTCTCTGGACAGTAAATTGCCCTTACATTATTTTTTTTTAATGAGTAGCTTTATCTTCATGATCAGCTAACGTTGAGCTATAAGTTGTTTTTTACCTGATGCCTAGAATGAAAATTGCATTCCTTTACTTTTCTGTCTGGTATTGCTGAGGGTGTATGTGGGTGTGTGCATGCATGCGTACATGTGTTTAAAAGGTAAAAATAAAAATACCAGTCTAGTGGCCTGTGTCTCTAATCCCAACACAGGCAATGAAGCAGGAAGCTTGGGAGTTCATGCTGACTCTCTGCTACATAGCAAGTTCCAGTTTTGCCTAAGTTACACAAGACTGTCTCAAAAGACCTACCCCCTAAAAAATAAAAGAAAAATAAAGTCACCACAGTGCCAGAATACACTCATTTTATAACCAAAACATCTACCTCAATATGATAGAGAATTATCTGGAAGTTAGGCTTCATGTTCCAGATGCTCGGCACATACCTCTGTGGAGTTAAGGAGGTATTTGTGAAACTTCACATTAATCTTTGCTCGGGAAGACGGAATATCCATCCCGGCTCCACCTTGATTCCTAGAGACAACACGCCTGGGCCTTTATTAGTTTCTGTCTCATTCTGATGTTTTAATGGAAACTTCCTATGTCCCCTCTTGTCACGGGACCTTCATCTTGCATGTTCTGTGGTACAGCCACCATACTGGACAGCCCAGCTGAAATAATTTATGTAGCCCTTACCATAGTCTAGCCCCATCTTACACCATCTCAATATAACAAAACCCTGCAAGGTGGATGGAGGGACCTCCCAGACATCACACCAATGGAGATGCTGAGAGTAAATCACCCTCCACAGAGCAGTTACACAGTAGTCTGGGTTCTCAAGCTTCAGACTTGAAACTCTAATTTTCCAGCTGGGGGGGGGCGGCATACAGGGTCCAATCACTGCCTCATCTTCACTCCTCAATTTCCAATACGAGTCCTCGGGAGCCTGCTACAAAGTGTAGGCAATTTTCTAATCTGAACTAGATTCCAATTGGAAGCATAGTTTTAGAGTTTAAATCAAAACAGCATGCTTTATTTAGGGTCCACAAAAGTGTGCACAGCAGGCCAATGTCAGTAGGAAAAATTTACATTAAAGAGTCAAAGCTCACAAGAGCACAGTTGCTTCCAGTCAATTCCATATGGCCTTGAGAGAGAAGCAGTGTGAGAAAATGTGAAGGTCAGACAGTACTTAGGTCATTCTAACTGGAGTGTGTGTATAGACCCTCCCTGAACCTAAGTTAAGTACCCTGAGGATACTGAAGCATTCGTTCAGATGCCTGAGTCCCTTGTGCAGAATGGGAGCAGTATTTGCATAGAACCTACACAGCCCTCTGCAAGCATCACATCTTCTCTAGACTACTTAAATCTTAAATCTCCCGCTGAAACCTTGTGGAGCCTGAACCTTGTCAGTTAGGAAATACTGAAAAGAAAATGACACACAAACACTGTCAATACAGGTGTAATTTTTCCAAGTAGTTTTGGTCCTTTGTTCGTTGAATACGTTGGTGTGAAACCTGTGGCTGTGGAGAGCTAACAATATACTAAAGATGGGTACAGGTCACACAGGCGCTGCACTCCATCCTGGAGCCTGGAGGAGGCCAGCCCAGTTTGAGGTCTGAAGCACTGTTACAAACCTAGTGCTTACTGTCTCTACTTAACATTTTGGACACCTGCCCTCCTCTCAAAATGTGATCTGCTGAAAGCTGCCACTGGAGCAAAGACTTGTCTGTCCCCGAGTGACCCCCACCCAAGCTTTCTTAACCCCACATTTGAGGTCCTTGATTAATGTTTTACACAGCACTGATGGGTTTTAGGATATACATAGTGTTTTCTTGTTGCTAGCCTGTTTCTGAGGTAAATACTGGAAAGCAGAGAGCTTAAAAATATTTTAGCATAATTGTTAGCATAGACCATATTTTCTTCTATAGAATTCAATTTCCTAAAACATTAATTTTCCGGGGTTTAGAGGAATGAGAGAAGTACAAGTGAACAGGTGAGCACAGAGGGTTCCCAGACAGTGGAACTTCTGTCTGACACCACGCCCTTACATCATTGTCTAAACTCACACAATGCTGAACACAATGAACGTACTTAAACTTAGCAATGATGCATCAATATTGGAGCAAATGTTGAGGAAAAAAGAAATGGAAGCTGTTAAACGTAGTGGCACCCATCACATTTGATAGGACTCCTCAGGGCTTCCCCCAAATTTTCATCCACAACCTGACATTGGCTGTGAGCCAGTTTGCTGTGCTGACTCAGGGTAGGAGTGGCTTTTGACCTATGCCAACAAACACACTGAGGACTTCTAGTTATACCTGTGGGTTTTCCAGCCAGAGTGTGGCCTGCCTCCATGAGGGACTAGGGGAAGAACCTCAGTGGGCACTGTTCTGTTTTTAGCATTTCCATTCATCAATCAGGAAAGCCACACAGAGAAGTGGTATGTGGCATGGGTTCTGCTACTATGTAAATTCAGGGCCACTTTGGGCAAACTTTCAGATACCCACAGAACAAGTCCTAGCTGTTCTATCCAGAAAGACACTGGAAGAGAGACAAAAGGGATATATGCAGGCACATGGAAGCAAAGGATTGTTGTGCTAATGCCAGCCACCAGCAGCTAAGAGTGGGGGTGACAGCCACAGCCCTGAAACTGACAGGGCAAGTGATGACCACACAGACATGCAGGAGTTTCATTTATGAGTCTGACAATAGAAAAAAAAACAGTAATTATTTTTCTTAAATATTGAGATGGTTTAATCCATTTCTTGTCCCTTTCTAATTCATTGCCAAAGTAGTACAGGATCTCAAGCATTAAGTATAGCATTCTTGGTATTTCAGTTTTTAATTATAAATTCATGAACATCACATTTTATCTATGGCTGAAGCCTATAAGTCACTGCCCATAGTCAAATTTTGTATAGTCAAAATTCACAATTTCTTTAAGAAAAAGTAGCACATACACCCTTAAAACAGGGCCCCCTAGCCGGGCATTGGTGGTGCACGCCTTTGATCCCAGCACTCAGGAGGCAGAGGCAAGGGGATCTCTGTGAGTTCGAGGCCAGTCTGGTCTACAGAGTTCCAGGACAGGCTCCAAAACAATACACAGAGAAAAAAATAACAGAGCCCCCAAATATCTGAAGCAGAGTTGACAGATTGGAAGAAAAATGTGTATAAAGTAAGGATTGGATATTTCAGTGTATCACTTTGAGCTATGATACAACAGGCCTCAGGAGAGGAAGAAAAATATATTTGTGAGCTGTGAACCATGTGGAACCAGCACAGGTGCACAGGAGCCAGCACAGGTGCACAGGAGCCAGCACAGGTGTACAAGAGACAGCACAGGTGCACAGGAGCCAGCACAGGTGCACAGGAGCCAGCACAGGTGTACAAGAGACAGCACAGGTGCACAGGAGCCAGCACAGATGCACAGGGCAGCTGCTCAGCAACTCTGGAGAACACCTTCTTCTCAAGTCCACATGGAACACTCTCCAGGATAGGACACTCAAGGCCACAGAACACCTGCCAGTTAATATTAAAATATCCAAACTGCTTACAGAGCAGTCACCAGTAATGAGTGCATAATGAAACTAGGAGCCAGCACAGAAAGCCAACTGGAAATTTTACAAATTTGTGAAAACTAAGTAAATACCTTCTTAAGAAACTAACTAGTGAGTGGGTCAAAGAAGAATACAGGAGGGGTGTTAGAGACACTAAGAGGTGAGTGCAGATGCAGCACACCACTCAAAAAATGTTTGCGGGAAGAGTTTTCAGAGAGAAATTTATAGACATCAGCTTTTTAAACAGGAATCGCTGGGCTGCAGAGACAGAAACATGGTTAGGAGTGCTTGCTTTCTTCCAGAGGAGCCGAGTTCTGTTCCCAGCAGCCATGTCTGGAAGCTCATAGCCATCTGCAACTCCAGCTCCATAACATCTCACACCCTTTATTGGCCTCTTCAAAAGGAGCCTCCAAACATCACACACACACACACACACACACACACACACACACACACACACACACACACACCAATACCACTAACAACAAAAACAAATGCAGCACAGTAGTAGTATTCTACAGTGAGGTGGGTTAGGGAGCAATGTCATCTCATCTGAAAACAAAATTAAGGTCAGGTACGGGAGGTAGGGACTAGGGGGCTGAGGGACCAGGGAGTCAAGGTCATCCTCAGCTGTACAGCAAGTCTTAAGATGCCCTCTACTTGACACATGAGATACCGTTTCCAACAATAGAAACAAAAAAAAAAAAAAAAAGAGAAAGGGAGGGAAGACAATAAAGAAAAAGAAAATACATTTCATAGTTTAAAGACCAGCAGTAGGGTCTGTAGAGAGATGGCTCCATGGCAAAGAGGGGAACACAAGTTCAGATCCAAAGCACCCATGTCAGACTGTTCACAACTCCTGGTTACTCCAGCTTCAATGGATTCTGCTCCTTCTGCTGGCCTCCAAGGGCATACCCACACATGTGGCATGCATTTGTACAGACATACACTGCTAAGAATCTAGCAGTAGAAGTAAATGTCCCCTATCTGATAAATTATGAAAAATCCACAGCTAATATCAGACTGATGGTGAATAAGTGAAAGCTGAAGGCTTACCCCTTGAGGTCCCGAGTAAGGTAAAGATGTCTCCTTTTACCACTTATGTTCAGCTCTGCCCTAGAAGACAATTCAAGATTGTCTAGTTAGAGCAACTAAACAAGAAAGAAGAATTAAGAGGCACCTGCCTTGGAAAAGAATCAGCAAAACTATGACTTTTCTCACATGACATAATTCTAAAAAATATCCAGAAAATAATAAAACTAAATAAATGCAACTGGCAAAATTGTAGGATATACAATGAGCGCACAGCAACTGTCTACATCAACAGAATGAGAAGGAAATGAAGAAAATAGCCACACTTGCAGTAACACGAGAAAGAATGAAATTCTTGGGACTCAGTTTAATTAAAGTAGTACAACACTGAACACTGAAGGCTACACAATGTTCTGAAAGATTCAGAGGCCTAAATAAATAGAAGGACATGGTGTTCATAGGCGCAGAGACAGTTTTGTTAACATGGCAGCACTACCCCAAACATTCTGCAGATTCAATGAAATCCTATCAAAATACCAAAGTCTTTTGTTTTGTTTTTGGGAGACAGGGTTTCTCTGTGTAGCTTTTGGAGCCTGTCCTGGAACTCACCCTGTAGACTAGGCTGGCCTCTGTGAAGACCCCCTTCCTCGCCTCCTGAGTGCTGGGATCAAAGGTGTGGAACACCACAGCCCCATTCCCAACAGTATTTTTTAATACTGTTCATATAGAAATACAAAAGATTTCAAACGGCCAGAACTATCAGCAGAACAAAGTGGAAGGCTTCCACTTTCTGACTTCAACCCTTACTTCAAAGCAACAGTAACAAATCAGTGTGCTAGTTCATAAGGACAGCTATACAGAGTAGCAGAATAAAACTAAAATTCTGGATGTAGCCAAGCACTAGAGCTCATGCCTGGAATTCTGCTCAGCATTTAGGAGGCAGAGGCAGGAAGATCAAAGACAGGCTCAGTTATATAGTGAGTTCCAGGAACAAATGAATAAACAAGCAAACAAATAAGTGAGTCGACACAGATGCTCATTTACATGAGAAGATATTCAGTGATGTGAATCGTTAGGGCAATAAAAATCAGAACAACTATGGCATACCACTACACATTGACTGGGGTGACTGTAATGTAAAAAATGAAAAACAAAAAGAAAGGACAGGACTAGAGAGAGATGACCTAGCAGTTAAGAGCACTGGCTGTTCTCCCAAAAGACCTTGGTTCCATTGCCAGCACCCACATGTCAGCTCCTACTTGTAAGAAACTCCAGGTCCAGGGGATCTGACACCCTCTTCTGGACTCTACTGCACCAGGCACACACATGGTGTACATGCAAGTGAAACACTCAGACTCTTGGAAGTAAGTCTTTTTTTTAAAAAGAAGACAGTAAATGTGGGGGAAATAGCATCCTTACCTAGCCAGTAGTGAAGGTGTAAACCTAAGCAGTCACTATGAAAAACAACGTGATTCCTAAAAGTTACAGAGAATTATCCTCTGACCTGGAAACTGTACTTCTAGGTATCTATTTCTTTGAAGACCTGGAAGGTATCCAAAGGATGCTTGTACACAAATATTCAAAGCACTCCGAAGAGCTAGACAGAGGAAGCCACTCAAGTGTCTGTTAGCGTATCAGTGAATAAACAAATGTGGTCTCTTCACACATGTAATAGTACTCAGCCATGAAAAAAGAAAATGAACCCCCCAAGTCATCTTCCAGGACAAAAATCTGTGTGATCTTCTCAGCAGAGACATGACGTATCTCACAATACAAGCTCACAGTTAACATCATACTCAGAGAGCAGGGACAGGAAAAGAATGTCCAGTCTTGCCAATCCCATTCAAAAATAGTCCAGAATATTACAGCCAGAACAGTTAGGCAAGAAAACGAATTAAGTGACTTCTTTGTTACTCTTCTGTTGCTGTAAGAACATCTAGAAGAGCTCAGAATGGCAGCAGGTAGTCAGAGCAGGAAGGTGAGAGCTCACCCCGTTAGAACAGATAAATGAAGACTGGGGGTGTGGCTCCATGTTATGTGCAAGGCTCCAGGTTCCATTCCCGGAACACACACACACACACACACACACACACACACACACACACACACACACATGCACTCACAGAGGCAGGGGAAGCCACCTGACTAACAAAGTCAGTAAGTAGCATGAGCATAAGTGGAGGTCATCTTGGAAAGCAGCACAAAAGTCACAAATGGACTTACCATGTGATCAGCTGGTCCACTTCTGAGTCTATCTCCAGAGGAGTTCATGGAGAAATCAGTGTGTGGAAGCTATGTCTACACTCCGGTGTTCACTGCGGCATCAATAGCCGAGATACAGGGACAACCTAGTTGCCCATCCATGTGTTAATGGAGAAAGAAAATCTGATGTGTATACACAGTAGAATACTATTCAGCCCCAAAATGGGTTGTTCTGTACAACAATGTGGATAATAAACCTGTTGCTAAGTGAAAGAAGCCAAGCTCTGCATAATCTCACTTATAAAATCTGAAGAGCTGGGAGTGGTGGCTGCAGATGGCTGGTCAGGCCTGGAGAATGAGGGAAGGGGAGATGTTTTGACAAGAGTAAGTTTTAGCCACCTATTGTACAGCTGATGCTAATAATAATGTATAGTTGTTTCAAAATTATCAGAAGGGTGGGTTTTAGATGTTCTTACCACAGAGATGCTTGAGTTATATACAGCATTGATATGCTAGTTGGCCTTAATCCTCTCACAAACTATATATACATCATAACATTACGTGGTACCCCATAAATGTACACAATTATCATGAGTTAAAGATGAAATTAAATATAAGGGAATTTTCAGAAGACTATGAAAAGCAAAGACATTATGCTAAGTGAAAGAAACCAGGCACAATAGGTCACATATGACGTGGGCACTTCAAGGTGAGCTGGTGGCAGATGAGCATAACGTGAGGGGAGCGGTCACAGGTGCCACCCTGTGACCTTACACCACCCCCAACGACCACTGTCAGACAACCTCTACTCTTTGCCGCTTGTGTGTAGTCTAAAAGAGCTTTATTCTTTCTGAGTCCTGTGTTTAAGGATGTTAGTAAAAATTTGTACTGAGAACATTATTCTGAAAGTCTTAAACTCTTCCCCTTAGCAAGACCCAAGGCAATAAACCACCAAAAAATCCAGGTGGGGGGGGGGCGGGGTTCATGTCCAAATATTAAAGCAAGCAAATAACTTTTGTCTAAAAAATTAAGGGCTTAAAATCATTATCCTTGAGGACATCATGCTATTTGATAAAAAGAATCCTGCCACAAAAACATAGTGTGTGGCTGCAGTTGTCTGAGGCGCCCTGGAAAGCAGCCAGGGACTGGGGTGGCTGGAGGACAGCACTGGATGTTCCTACTAACAGATCACCCAGGGCGCAAACTCTGCAGATAGACAGACAGATGATGATGGTGGCTGTATGATGGTGTGAGTGTCCTGAACTGTCCACTGAAAATGATAAGAACAATAGTGTGCATTGGCTGTGTTTTGTCACCTTTATGAATAATTTTTACAAAGCTAGGAAAAAACTCCCATCCTCTGCTGCGGCGACGCTGAGTCCCTGGAAACTCTGACTCTGGCCTCTTAACTGCCTCCACAGGAGACAGACATGCCTTCCATGGAGCAGCTGGCCTACAAGGTAGAGGACGAGGAAATAAACATGAACGAGAAGCCCCAGAAATACCTCCAAAGGGTTTTCGAGCAGTCCATCTACAAAAACCTGCTGGAGAAGAGCACCCTGGATTATCTTCATTACAACCAGTACCACCTGCCCATGTATGCGTGGCCGGGCATCATTTAGCTGTGGCCAGAGGCTCCCTGGCACCACTTCCTCTCTCAGGTCAGCCATCCCCTGCCCCTCCCCCATCCACGTTCTTCCTCCGGTGGTTTCCTGGTGCTCCAGTAGGTGGCGCTCGGCTGTGAGGCACTGCTAAGCCAGGGAGCTTTACAAACACAGGCGTGTTCTGTGCAGAATAATCTGCTCTAGCAATAAAATGAACTCCTACTGAGCAAAACTTGTTTTTACCTTGTGTGTGAGTCTGTTTGATTTCCTGGAGTAGTCTGATGCCAGTTCCATTTGCTCTTCCTATGCGTACCAAGTAATAGTGGTGATAAAAGAGTAATGTGTCCAGAATGGAAATTTGGTAAACAGACAAGGAGAAATTAAATCTGTCATTTACCCTCAGGAGGACTAGGTGAAACTTACCTAACCTTTTGAAACCAAGGAGGCTACCTTCACAGCCCTTATTATTTTTAATTCATTTTTCTGATTATGAACATAAAGACTAAGAAAAATTAAAGACTGGGGAATTCACACACAGATTTCAAATTCTTAAATGTAGAGGGAAATTAATCTAGTTCATTTCATTTGACTCTGATCCATGGGAAAATGGGTTAGGTGGAGGACTGATCTCTAGTGTGTTCAGTGTGGATCAGAATATTATTTTCTCCTTTCTAACATAACCAGGGCATAACACAGGAGGATCACCATAAATTCAAGGCCAGTTTGAGCTATGTAGTGATTTGGAGGCCAGCTTGGACTGCTAAGTGGAACTATTTGGGGAAAAAAAGGGGGGGAGGGAGGGACCCAAGCAACCTTCTCTCATAAAACAAGTTTTAATTGCCCCCCACATGCAAATGAATTCAGGAAGTGTACTTGTTTTTTGTATACACATTATAGGTTTCATCACACACACATACCCAAAGGCACAGTGGCAAGATTCTCCTATCCCACAAGGCAAAATGGGAGCAGGGCCATCCAGATGTCTACACATACCATCCAAGTCTGCTGCAAGCTGCCTGGGCAATAATGCAACCAAGTTGTATGATTCTTCACACAACAACACTGTTCCAGAACACTGAACTCGCATTTTTCTGCAGCCAGACAAAAGCAAATAAGAAATGCCACTGATTCCTTCACACATAGGTTCTACACAAATGCACGGAGCATTGAGGGGGAGGGCCACAGTGGCCATATGGCACAAACTGCATCACTTGAATGGGAACCAATTGCTGCTGGACCACGCTTCAGAATTCACACCCAACACGTATTTCAGGGTTGTCAGCTCAGGCACCAGGCTCCCTTCCTTCCTTCTTCCAGTTCCCAGGAGGACCTGGGTCAAACTCCTCAGCAAATGTAGAGGTTTAGGTGACAGGCCCTGGGATCTTGGGCTAGAGATTAACAGAACAAAGTCAGTGAGCCGGTTTAACAGTTATGACTTTTGTGACCAGCTATTACCATGATAAAGCCTCTAGTTACACAAAAGTGACCCCCAGATGACTACGTTAACCTTAACAGCAAGTCCTGCATAAATCTGCTACCAGCAGTGTTTTCTTTGCTGCCTTTACAAGGGTAGTCACGGGCATCACGACACATGTGAGAGCATCTAAAGCGTACTGTGGCCTACAAAAGGTTTCTAGTGACATTTTAATCCTTGTCCCACTCTCAGAAAGCAAGTTTCTGAATCTCAGACCTTTGGCATATAGGTGCAGCCATTGAGAACAAGTTTCCTAAGAAGGGAAGCCCTAGTGGCCATTGGTCACAGTTTGAAACTGTCTTAGGGGCTTCCGGAGAATAGAGCCCACGGTAAAGATTCAAAGAGGCCAACACTGGAACATCTCAGAGGGTCCCCCACCTAATCTTGGGATTGAATTGTTTTAACCAAAGACTATGGTCAAGAAAATACCAAAGTTAAATTTCCAAATGCTGCTTCACTGATGCCTCTAATGTAGCCTCCTCCTTGCTACAAATGCCTCCTTGTGGTTTTACTGCACTCAAAACTCAAATGTTACTCAAAAAAATAAGAAATGGTGTGAAAGAGAAAGAAAACCTGCCTGGAGGATAAAAAAAATCAGCCAATCGAGAGAGAGAGAGAGAGAGAGAGAGAGAGAGAGAGAGAGAGAGAGATTGAACACTAAGGGACACAAGGACAGAATGCAGTTGGGCGAGCCAGTCTTAACAGGGTCGGACTGGAAAGTCGCGTGTGTGAGGAGCTGTTGATTGTTTTCTGGCTGAGAGAAGTGAAGATAAGGCCGGCATAAAGTAAGCGCGGGGCCGGGGCGGGAGCCCGGCAGCTGTATGCTAATGCTCACAGAAACCCAGCCTCCGCGTCCCCCATTAAAGCAGGCGACCAGGAGGCCACACATCACTGAACAAATAGGCTCTCTCTAGACAAATAAAATAACACACGTTGGCCTGTTTGGGGGGTGAGGGGGATAAGAGGAGTGGGGGAAGATCGAGGGAGGGAAAAAGAGAAGGTAAGAGAGGAAGAGGATAGAGAAGGAGGAGGGGACAGAGGAAGGGCCTGGAGGGAGGACAGTGACGAGGAAGGGGGAAGGGATTGTCAAGCCCAGAGAAGAAACACTCGGAGGGGGAAAAGGAGCTGGAAGAGATGGGGAGAGGGACAGTCTGAGGTCGAGGGGCGACTGGAAGTGAGGAGGAAGAGCAGGAGAGAGGTGGAGAGGAAAATACAGCAAGACTGACCTAAAGAGGAGGTGGTGCATGGGGTGGGCAGGTGGGGAAGAGTGACAGGGGTGGGGGTGGGGGGAGAACAGTCAAAGGAGGCGGGAGAGAGAAAGGGTGGAAAGTTAGACCCCGCTCACAAATGGGAGAGGGGTCTAACTAAGCAAGCTCCGAGGATAAGTTGTGGGAGAAACGCCCTGTACCCAAGGACAGAAACAGGCCCATGCCAAAGTGCCCCTCAGGCTTCCAGGAGGTGGTGATGTGCGATGTGAGGTTTTGGCAGTGGAGTCGCCGGCTTCTCTGGTGGGTTTGGCTCTGCTTCTGTGGGTTCATTTTCAGCAACCGGGGGCTCAGGCGTGCCTCTGCACCCAGGTTCATTGTCAACCCGGTCAGCGCTGTCCCGCGCGCTCTTCTCGCCCAAAGGTTCCAGCCGAGACATTCCCACACCTTCTGGCTTTGCCAACGCCGCCCCTCTAGCAGCCAGCCCTGGGTCCAACCACCCCACGTCCTCCCTCACAGTCCCTATCCAATGCAAAAACAAACAGCCCTGAGGGCACTCCAATGAGTGTGCGGTGGCCCGACGGCACGGGGAGAGGGGGTGGTGGTATGAAAGCGGTGGCTTCATAATGGGTACGCGGCAGATTGCGGGGCCCTGGGCTCTAGAGGGGAGGGGACACTCGAGCGCGTCCCTCCCGCGCCCAGCGCCCAGCGCGGCCTCGCGGCTTCACCCTTGTTCGATCTCTTTCATGCACTCTCCTTTTGTGTGGAATTATTTAAACGGGAGATCCGTGGCAGCTTTATGCTAATGTGCCAAACAAAGGCAGCGGCCTTCGGGGCGGGGAGGCCCGGAAGGTGCCCAGAGGCCGGACTGGGCCGGGAGGGGCGGCGGCATCCCGCCTGCGCGTGTCTCTCGCGTGCCCCTGGGACTGACAAGACAACCCTTCATTCCTGCAAACACAAAGCTTCTGGACTCTGGCCCCTCCGGGACCTGGCGGTGGCCATGGCACAGTGGGCCTCAATGCCTTCCAGTCGTGGCTTGTGGGAACCGGGGGCCGTGCTGGGGGCTTCTATTGAGTCAAGAGAGCCGGCTGCTGCAGAACGGCAGAGAGAACTAGAGACACTCACCCTGACGCACACACAACCTTGTGTCTTCAGAAACTCTCCTTGTCTGGCAGAGAGCTGAGACCCCTGACCCATGAGTCTCCTTCCGAGTGGTCAAAGCTGTTAGTACAACTCCAGACCCGCGGCTAAATTCCCAAAGACTGTACTTGGTACCCAGACACCCACTTTCCAGGAACTCTCAGTGGTCTCAACTTTCATTCGGAGCAGAGCTGGGGGTCACAGTGAGTTCCGAAGCTTGTCACAGTGAGTTCCGACGGCAGCTGCGTGCACGAGGATCGGAGAGGAAGGTGCACAGCCAGCCTCCAAGTCTGCAGCTTTGGGAACTGGTATCCACATCCCATTCTGCAAGGACAAGCATCGGAGAGGCCTGGGAGGTTTTCCCAAGCTGTCCCTGCAGAAAGAGGAATCCTTGCCTTGGTGTCCCAGAGGGACACTTCAGTGCCCTGCTTCCCACCGACTCCGTTAAGCACCCCCTCCCTTAAAGAAGGAAAAGTAACGCTCAGGGTTTCCCCACCCCTTCTCCCCCGCGTCCATTATTCCAGTGTGGAGAAGCAGGCCACGAGCGCGCTTGCTCTTCCTAGGAGACAGACACAACGCAGGAGTCGGTGTCCTGGTCCCTGAAGGCAGGCAAATGCCAAAGACCACGGTGGAGACTCACCACCGGTGCTGGACTGCACCTGCTGAAGTGTGGCTGGTGCGTGCATGTGTTGGCACACGCAGCCTAAGTGTTCCAGGACTTTCCAAGTTCCCATTTATTTTAACTGTATCGGCGTTGAAAACCATCCATTGAATATCTGCATAGATTTCCCTGACTAAATCGAGAGGCCTGGTTGAATTCCCTCCGGCAAGGATTTTTTTTTCAATTGTTGGTCATATGCACACACACACACACACACACACACACACACACACACACACACACACACACAAACACACACACACCAACACACACCTTCTTTACAATTATTAGTGAGTTTTTTGTTTGTTTGTTGTTTGTTTAAGAATTCACTAGGCAACTAACTCTTCCGATAGTGTTTTGGATAAAAAAAAGAGTGTTACATACGCAAGACTAAATACCCTGTTATGGGTAGACCGTCGAGCCCTGCCCTATTATTCCACAACCCAGATGGGATTCGTGATTAGAAAATAAAATTGGTCGAAGCTGTCTCGGAATCCTCTCTCTCTCTTCTAATTTCATCAGCAGTAGCAATCAGCGCTCAAAAGAGCAAGGAAAAAACACCAGTTGTTTTCAGATCGAAACAGTCAGGAATTGTATATTCATTTTAGGACTTCTAACTTTTTAAGGTCTACCAACCAGCACAGCACTCGTTTTATGTATTTTCTTTTCAGTTGATGGGTTAAAAAAATCACAGACATAAAAACACAAGATTCCCCCCCCCTTAGTTAACTCAATGTTAACAACTATTTATTACTCGAGTGGATTCTGTTGAAAAACTGTATTTAATTTTCAAGCCAGGGTATTTTCAGAGGGAAACCCCAAAACAATTAAATGCCTTCAGTGGAATTAGGCGTAACTGAAACTCAGCAAAATCTAGGTTCACAGAGCATTACAAGAAAAAAAAAATGTTTTCTCCACTTTCAGTAAAGTGACATTTTCCCTACAGCCATGACATTTGATGAGTCTCCGCTATTCGTTCCCTGGTGAAGGACAATCCTGGCTTATGTGCATTCGCAGGGACCTATCCTTTCCCCGAGAAATACAATCTTTTGTGTTTCCTCGGCTCTGGGCCGGGAAGAGGATCCTAGACTAGTTGCCCGATCTGCGTCCAAATCGGGTGTCGGGTATGTTGTGTGTGTACTGGGGGTGTCCTTCGCTGTTGTCTCTCCCCGGTGGCTCCGGGGGAAGCGGCTGGTCCTCCCAGGCTGCAGCCTCCCTCTGAGGACAGATTGGCCCCCCTCCCCCCGGCAGCACGCGTCTCTTTTGCGTCCAGATTGGCCGCGACCCGCGCTCAATAGCGGGAGGTTAATTTCCTTCACAAAGGTGAAGGGGGCACGGCTCGGGGGGGTGGGGGGAGCGCCCAGACAGGCGGCTGCTTTATTCCGCAGCGCCTTGATTGGAGCCCTTGATTTAGCATCTGATGTCAACCCACAGACAAAATGCCCGCTCAGAATGAAAATGCATGAGGCTGCGCAGAGGGTGGAAACCAACTTCACCGCGCGTGGCCGGCTTGGGCCAACTCCACAGGCGTTGCCTGCGCCCTGCACAGAGAGGAGGCTCACGAAGCCTGGGTCTGACCTTGGCAAGGACGCCAGTCCCTGGGCCTCAGGGATCTCAGGGAAAGGAAAGTAAGTTCAGACATTCAAGTTCCATTTGGAAGCCAGCCAGCCAGTCAAGGCTGCAGGCCCGCTTCCGCGGACGATCGAAAACGTGCTATGCCAACAGTTTCTCCAACTCGAGAGAAGCTTTTCGAGGCTCACGGTCAGGCGGAGCCTTAGAGCCCAGACCCCGCTGGGCCGAAGCCCGCAGGCCTGACTTGTTTACACTGGGAAACCCGAGGTCCCGCGGTCAGGGCTCGGGCCAGCCTCTGGCTGTCTCGACTTTGCAGAGCTTTTCCCTTCCGGATGACTGCCAGAACAGCGTGCGGGGCTCCCGCGCCCATCTCCCGCCGCAGCCGCAGCCCTCGGGTCGCCCCCGCCCCCACCCCATCAGCGCGCCCAATTTCCCCCTGGGCTCCGGCTCGAGGATTGAACCCTCCTGACATATTTGGGGCCATTCTTCTCCTTTGTTGCTATTTAGCTCGCGACCTGCGGGTAATCCCCGCGCGGGAGGGGGGCGCACATTGTCGTGCTGATGGACGGGCCCATTTGGCGGCTCCGCGCCCCCCGGAGGAGATACACAAAGCCCAGGCACGTGCGCCTCCCCATAGAGGAGCAGCAGACCGTGAAGGGAGGCGGGGCCGGGCG